>NW_022631071.1:3439895-3723621 GCF_010015895.1 Lontra canadensis | reverse complement strand
GTGTGTGTGTGTGTGTGTGTGTGTGTGTGTGTGTTTTCCCCCTTATGGAGGCAGACAAAGAACTGTGAATTTTGTGTTCAGAGTTAAGGGGATTTGAGTCCAGACCCCACTCTGTCTCAAAATTTGTTGAAACTTGTTCATACACACAATTACTCCACCCATTTATGTGGGAGAATTAAAGCCCTGTAGTCCAACTCTTTACTCATGAAGAATAAATGTTTATCCTTATATAGGTAGGTAGATGATTCTGAGTTGCATTTCAGAAGGATATCCAGAAGTTGTTTTCAAGATCAGGCACTAACCCTGTAATTCTGGGTATCAACAGTTGAATTAAATATATATATATATAAAAATATTTATATATATATATATATATTCGCAACAGGCAAACTGCAAGGAAATTGATACTTTATTCAGGCAGTTGCAATAGGGAGACAAAGGAAATGTCTCCCTGAACATGAGAAATGATATGAGCTGTGATATTTTGAGTTATGAGGAATATACCTTTGGTTATTCAGATAACTAAAATATATTTCTTTTATGTATTGGCTCACAGCTCCTAAAACCCTTGGAATTCCCTGCCATAAGAACAATAAACTTTTTTTAATGTTAATGAAGGTAGCTTTTGGTCCACATCCAAGGGCAGGGGGTACTGGTTACCAGGAAGACTAATCATGCAGTTAGGGAGTTGGAACCTTTTGTCCCACCCTCCTACCACCTGGCCTGGCAGTTGAATCAGCCAATGGCCAGTGATTTAGTCAATCATGGCTATGCAGTGAAGCCTCCATAAAAACCCAAAAGGACTGAGTTTGGAGAGCTTTAGAATTGGTGAACACAACAAGATTTAGAGAGAAGGGTGTGCTCTAAGGGAGAGCAAGGAAGATCTGTGCCCTTTCCACAAAACTCACCCTATATATCTCTTCATCTGGTTATTGACTTGTACTCTTTATCATATCCTTTAATAAACTGGCAAATGTAAGTAACTGTTACCCCGAGTTCTGTGAACCACTCTAGGAAATGTGAAGAACTTAAGAAGGAGCTCATTGGAACCTCCAGTCTATAACCAGTCAGTCAGAAGTACAGGAAACAGCCTGGGGCTTGCTACTAACATCTGAAGTAGGAGATGGAGGATAGTCTTTCAGGACTGAGCCCTTAACTTGTGGTATCTGATGCTCTCTCTGGATAGATAGTGACAAAATAGAGTTGAATTCTTAGACATCCTGCTGGTATCTGAAAATTGCTTGTTGTTGTATGGAGGGCCCCACCCCTCTGGTGGAATTGGGTCTGGGAATCCCAAAGGAGGGTTTTATAGGGAAAAAATAGACAAAAATAGCAGAGTGCAGTTGTGTGATTGGTGGCCTTATTTGGTTTGGCAGGTGTTTATATCTTGCCAATAAAAGTTGTTTTTCTTTGTGAGTGTGGCCCATTTCAGGCCATTAAATTCTGGTCTTGAAAGTTTTGACTAAAAGAAGGGATTTAAAGGGGAGTGAGTGAGTCTCTTGGTATCAGAAAGAAGTCAGTGGAAGTTCAGAGCAGATAATTTTACAGATCTCCACATCACCTTATATGGCTCTCCTTCCTGTTTCCCTCTCTCTGTCCTTTGCTCCCTCTGAGACTGAACATCTTCCATTAGCCTTTATCTCAGTTTCAGGGTCTGCTTTTAAGGAAAACCCAAGCTAAGACAAGGGATGATAGTAGCCCATTCTTATTCTGTATTTACTGGGACCAGATATATGAATGTTGGATTCTACCTCAGACATCCTACATGGCTAACCAAGGCAACTGCATTTCAACTCCCCTACTTATTGAATAAACAATTCTAATTAATTAATTTGCCATCAGGGTTAAATAATTTGAGGTACTGTATTAAAATAGAAACTGTAAAAAAATAAAATAGAAACTGTCATTCATGAAGCTACTTAGCTATAGCATGAATTCTGTTTTAATATGATAAATATTTTCCTTTCATTTTTTCCCCTGCTTTTACAGAGGTTGTGTGGATGAATTCGATTTTGTAAATCCTTTGAGCTTTTCAGCTAAAAAGAGAAAGATGTAAAATATTTTTATGTCCTTTTGATGAATTCAAGAAAAACAAACAAACCCTTTCGGATATCACCAGCTAAGAATATCTAACAGCAAGAAGATATTTGTTGCCTCCTGCCACTGAATATTTATTTCACTTTTTTCTTCTTCCTTATTTAGTTAGTTGATGTGGGAGACAGGACATGGAAGACATTGAAACAAATTCTACAACATTAATTAAAAGAATATTACTTTAGAAATATCTCAATGATAATGATAAATTTACCTCTTCACTATCTACTTGGAGTTGTCATTGCTTCAATCAAATTTTGTTAGAATTACATCTCATTTTGCAGTCCTGAAAACAAGAACAGGGTAAGTGCTCAATAAATATTTGTTGAAAGTATGAAGAGGAGATGGATTAGTAAAACTGGTTTAGGGCTTTGCTTATGTGTAGAAAAGAATATTGTTTTAAGCTGCTTACTGTTCCTAATACTAAGAGTGAATAAAATCTGGTGATGATAATGGTTGAAAAAGCAACACAATTAACAAATATCCTTAGACTAAATCTACAGTCGTTGAAAGATTTTTTGACCAAAAAGTGCCATTTGTGTCATTTTCAATTTTCATTTGATTTTTACTTTTGCCCTTTAAAAACCTTTTTAATGATTGTTATTTATTTAAGAAATGATACAGGGGTTGTGATTATTTCTGTAGCATTGGCAATATTAATATTCCTTCCAGAAAAACTGTCCAAATATCTTTTGTGTAATAAATGGTGCTTACTTATTAATCCAAATGATTTTTTTTCCTTTATTGGTTCACTTGATGTTTTATTTCAGTTAAAATGGTAATATTTTCCAGCAGAGTTATAGGTTTGTGAGGCAAGCAAGGCCTCAGTTTCTCACCCATAAAGTGACAATCATATTGATGACTGTCCTCACCAAACTGTCATAAGGGTGAAGAGCTAATCAGTGTCTGGCATGTACTAAAAACTTAAAAACATGGTAGCTATTTTGATTAACTAATGATTCAGCCTCATACTTTTTCAATGAAAATATAATTTTACAACCAATTCCTTTTGTTTTCTATACTGAGCTATAGGATAAGTTATGCTGTTTTTTGTTTGTTTTTGTTTTATAATAATTAAAAAAAACACTTAACTGAAGTATAGTTGACATACATTACATTAGTTTCAGGTTACAACATAGAGACAGTAACATAAATTATACAGTGCTCACCACGATAAGTGTAGTTACCATTTGTCACCATAGAAAGTTATTAAAATATTACATACTATATTCCCTATGTTGTAATTTTCACCCCCATGACTTATTTATTTTCTAACTGGGGGTTTGTAACTTTTAATCCTTTCATCTATTTATATTTTTATTAATACTAGATAGTCCATATTACCAAGGAGCTAGATATTAAAGGGAAGACAAAAATCCACAAAGAGAGCACTAACCGTAATTTCTCTGACATTGGTCATAGTTACATAGTTCTGAATATGTCTCCTGGGGCAAGAGAAATAAAAGCAAAAATAAACTACTGGGATACATCAAACTAAAAACCTTCTGAACAGTGAAGGAAATTTTCAACAAAACTAAAAGACAACCTACTGAATGGGAGAAGATATTTACAAATGACATATACAAGAAAGGGTTAATATCCAAGCTATATAATAAACACATACAACTCGATATAAAACAAAACAAAACAAAATAATCCAGTTAAATATGGGCAGAAGACATGAACAGACATTTCTCCAAAAAGACATTCAGGTGACCAACAGACACATGAAAATATGTTCAGCATCATTCATCATCAGGGAAATACAAATCAAAGCTACAGTGAATGGCAGAGAGTTAAGATGGTGGAGGAATAGAGGGACCCTAAGCTTGCCTTGTCCCTTAAACACAGCTAGATAATTATCAAATTATTTTGAACACCTAAGAAATCAATCTGAGGTCAGAGAGAACAAAGTACATGTCTACAAGTAGAGAAGTGACAACCTTTTGAAAGATAAGTGGGGTGGAAAGTTGATTTGGGAGAGATATAACTGTGGGTAGAGTGATGGGAAGGGAGCCCTGCTTATGGAGACTAACACATACAGAGACTACCACAAAGTATTACAAGCATTGGAGTGAAAATCTGAAATTTTCAGTCTGCTACTGCTGGGGTTGTGCCTAGCTTAAAGGGGAAGAGGAGCAGAGGCAGGAGTGGACAGGGTAGCCTAAGGATCCTCTGGGTGACAAGAAGAATGTATGGTGCCAATGTGTACTCCACTGTTCCCAGACATAAGGCTGGGGAATCAGGTCAAGGGCAGCAAGGCTTGGTGCCAGATCTGTTTTCTGCCTGGCCATAAACTCTGAACCACTACGTGGTCATTCTACCACTTTCCTGGCACTGGCTAGCAAATGGCAAAAGTGTGACAAGAACTTCCTGCAGGGCATCAGTACTGATCCAAACCACAAAGTTCCTAAAATTTGGATTTTTGAAACCCAAAACTCATCTGAGATAAAACAGATTGGACACAGGCAGGGTGAAGGCAGGGAACTGACAGAAGCTGGGCACAAAATAGGAGTGGTCGATTGCTCTTTTGTGAGGTCTTCCTGAAAACTGTGGACTATGAACTCTCAGCTCTGCTGCTAGAAAGCAATACACAGCCATTTTCATCCCACGCATCAACACTTAAAGTCTTCAGGGAGCAAAATAACACCACCTACTGGAGGCCAGAGACACTTACAACCCCCTGCAGTCCCAACACCCTGCAGCCGGCTCCCCTCCCTCAGAAGACCAGCACAAAGACCTCTCATACACCAAGTCTACTGATTAGAGTGGTTCAAAGCTCCATCTCTAGGGGAAATAGGATCTAGTTTCTTTTTTTAAAAATTTCTTATTACTATATTTTATTTTTTTATCTTAATTTCTTTTTAATTTATCATTATTTATAAATTTTAATTTATATATATATATATATTTAAATTTCCATTGCATTTTATTTTTTTATTTTACTTTTTGTTCCACTTTTTTTTTAATAAGCAGACCAAAACACACTCATGATCTAATCCCCCCCCACCCCGCCTCTTCTTTTCTGGACAAAATGACAAGATGGAGAAATTCACCAGAAAAGAAAGAACAGGAAGTAGAACTCATAGCCAGGAATTTGACCAATACAGACAATACCAAGATATCAGAATCACAATTTAAAACAACAATTATAAGGAGACTATCTGGGCTTGATAAAAGGCGTAGAAGACATTAGAGAATCCCTTAATTCAGAGATAAAAGATCTAAAATACAGTCAGGATGAAATTAAAAATGCTATAACCAAGATGCAAACCATAATAGATGTCACAAAAATCAGGACAGATGAAGCAGAGGAACAAATCAGTAATATAGAGGATAAAATTATGGAAAATAATGAAGCTGAAAAGAAGAGAGAAAGAAAGGTAATGGATTACAAAGGTAGACTTAAGGATTTCAGTGACTTACTAAAACATAAAAGCATTTGTATTACAGCAGTCACAGAAAATGAAAGAGAAAAAATGGGGTTTATTCAAGCAAGTTATAGCTGAAAACTTTCCTACTCTAGGGAAGGACACAGATATCAAAAACTAGGAAGCATGGAGAACTGCCATTAAATTTACAAAAAAAAAAAAACAAAAACCTGACAATTGCCAAGGCATATCATAGTCAAATTCACAAAATACAGACAGGAGGAAAGAATCCCAAAAGCAACAAGGGGGAAAAAAATCCTTGACATACAAGGGAAGATAGGGTTCACAGCGAAGGTGTCCACAGAAATGTAGCAGGCAGGAAGAGAATGGCAGGATATATTCAATGTTCTGAATGGGAAAAATACACAACAAAGAATACTTTATCCAGCAAGGCTGTCATTCAGAGTAGCAGGAGAGAGAAAGAGTTTTCAAGACAAATGAAAATTAAGGAGTTCGTGAACAGTAAACTAGCCCTGCAAGAAATATTAAGGGGACTCTTTGAGTGGAGAAGAAAAGACCGAAAGCAACAAAAACCAGAAAGGCTAAGAGATCACCAGAAACAACAACTCTACAGGTAACACAATAGCAATAAATTCATACCTTTCAATAATCACTCTGACTGTAAATGGACTAAATGCTCCAATCAGAAGACATAGGATATCAGAATGGATTAAAACAAAACAAACAAACAAACAAAAACCTAGTAGAACAAATCAACAAAACCGAGAGTGGTAGTTTGAATTAATAAAACTGATAAACCCCTAGCCAGAATTATCAAAAAGAAAAGAGAAAGGACCCCAGTAGGTAAAATCAAGAATGAAATAGGAGAAATCACAACCAACACCACCAAAGGACAATTATAAGAGAATATTAAGAGAAATTATATGCCAACAAACTGAACAATCTGGAAAAAATGGGTAAATTCCTAGAACTTACAAACTACCAAGGGTGAAACAGGAAGAAATATAAAATTTGAACACACCTATAAACAGCAAAGAAATTGAATCAAAAATCTCCCAACAAATAGAACTCCTGAGCCAGATGGCTTCTGAGGGAAATTTTACCAGGCATTTAAGGAAGAGTTAATACCTATTCTTTTCAAACTATTCCAAAAAATAGAAATAGAGGAAATTTTTCAAACTCATTCTACAAAGCCAGCATTATCTTGATTCCAGAACCAAAGACCCCACTAAAAAGGAGAATTATGGGCCAAAATCCATGATTAAAATGGATACAAAGGGCACCTGGGTGGCTCAGTGGGTTAAAGCCTCTGCCTTCAGCTCAGGTCATGATCCCAGGGTCCTGGGATTGAGCCCCACATCGGGCTCTCTGCTCAGCAGGGAGCCTGCTTCCTCCCTTCTCTCTCTCTGCTTGCCTCTCTGCCTACTTGTGATCTGTCAAATAAACAAATAAAGTCTTTAAAAAAATGGATGCAAAAATTCTCAAAAAAAATATTAGCAAACCAAATCCAACAGTACATTAAAAGAATTATTCACTACAATCAAGTGGGATTTATTCCTAGGATGCAAGTATAGTTCAAAATTTATAAATCAATCAGTGTGATACATCACATTAATAAAAAAAAGTATAGGTACCACCTAATCCTCTAAATAGATGTAGGAAAAACATTTGACAAAATATCACATCCAGTCTTGATAAAAGCCTTCAACAAAGTAGGGGTAGATGGAACATATCTCAACATCATAAAGGCCATATATGAAAGACCCACAGCCAATATCATCTTCAGTAGGGAAAAATTGAGAACTTTTCCACTACAGTCAGGAATAAGACAGGGATGCCCACTCTCACTATTATTATTTAACATAGTACTGGAAGTAGTAGACACAGGAATCAGACAACAACAACAACAACAAAATAAATAAAGGACATCCAAATCGGCAAGGAAGAAGTCAAGTTTTTTCTTTTTGCAGATGACAGGAGACTCACGTAGAAAACCTGAAAGACTATAGAAAAACATTTCTAGAAGTGAAACATGAATTCAACAAAGTTGCAGAACATAAAATCAATATACAGAAACCTGTTGCATTTCTCTACACCAATAGTGAAGTAGTAGAAAGAAATCAAGGAATCAATCCCATTTATGGACCAAAATCTTGATACAAGGCAATAAATCTAACTTATTGGTAAAAGATCTGTATGCTGAAAACTATAGAACACTTATGAAATAAATTAAAGAGGACACCAAGAAATGAAAAATCATTCCATGCTCATGTATTATACGAACATTTTCAAAATGTATACTACCCAAAGGAATCTACATATTCAATTCAATCCTTGTCAAAATGCAATCGGCATTTTTTATAGAGCTAGAACAATCATAAAATTTCTGTGGAACCACAAAAGACCTCAAATTACCAGTGCAATCCTGAAAAAGAAAAATAAAACTGGAAGCATCACAATTCCAGGTTTCAAGCTATATTGCAAAGCTATAGTCACGAAGACAGTATGGTATTGGCACAAAAACAGATGCATAGATCAATGGGACAGAATAGAAAACCCAGAAATGGACCCACAATTATATGTTCAACTAAGCTTTGACAAAGCAGAAAAGAATATCCAATGGAGAAAAGACTGTCTCTTCAACAAATGGTGTTGGATAAACTGGATAGCAACATGCAGAAAGTGAAGTTGGAGCACTTTCGTACACCATTCACAAAAATAAATTCAAAATGGATGAAACACCTACATTTAAGACGGGAAACCATCATCCTTCTAGAGGAGAATACAGGCAGCAATCTCTTTGATGTTGGCCAGAGCAACTTCTTATTAGACATTGTTGGAGACAAGGCAAATAAAAGCAAAGCTGAACTATTGGAACTTCATCGAATTAAAAACTTCTGAACAGTAAAGGAAACAACAGAACTAAAAGGCATCCTATGGAATGGGAGAAGATATTTGCAAATGACCTATCTCATAAAAGGTTAGTATCAAAAATCTATAAAGAATTTATCAAACTCAACACCAAAACCAAATAATCGAGTTAAGAAATGGGAACAAGATATGAATAGATGATTTTCTAAAGAAGACATCCAGATGGCTAACAGAGATACATGAAAAGTTGCTCAACATCACTCATCAGGGAAGTACAAATCAATATCATGATGAGATACCACTTCATATGTGTCAGAATACCTAAAATTAATAACGTAAGAAACAACAGGCAAGGATGCAGAGAAATGGTATCACTTTTGCATTGTTGGTGAGAATGCAAACTGGTGTGGTTACTCTGGAGAACAGTATGAAGGTTCGTTAAAAAGTTAAAAATAGAACTACCCTATGATCCAGCAATTCCACTACTAGGTATTTACACAAAAGATAAAAAATTCAGATTCAAAGGAGTATATGTACCCCAATACTTATGGCAGCATTACCAACAATAACCAAACTATGGAGAGAGCACAAATATCCTTTGGCCGATGAATGGGTAAAGAAGATGCAGTGTATATATGCACAACAGAATATTACTCAGCCATTAAAAATAATGAATGCGGGGTACCTGGGTGGCTCAGTGGGTTAAGCCTCTGCCTTCAGCTCAGGTCATGATCTCAGGGTCCTGGGATCAAGCCCCATATCAGGCTCGCTGCTCAGCAGGGAGCCTGCTTCCCTTCCTCTCTCTCTCTGCCTGCCTCTCTGCCTACTTCTGATCCCTGTCTGTCAAATAAATAAAATCTTTTAAAAAATGATGAATGTTTGCCATTTACAATGATGTGGGTGGAATTAATATTATGCTAAACAAAAAGTCAGAGAAAGATGAATACCATATGATTTCACTCAACTGAGGAATTTAAGAAACAAAATATATGAACATAGGGGAAAGGGAAAAAAAGGGAGAGGGAGGGAAAGAAGCCATAAGAGACTTTTATGGATAGAGAACAAACTGAGGTTGATGGAGGGGGATGGGTAGGGATGACCTAGATGGATGATTGGTATTAAAGAGGGCACTTGTTCTGATGAGCACTAGGTGTTGCATGTAAGTAATGAATCACTGAATTCTACTCTTGATACCAATATTACACTGTATATTAAATTAAAATTTAAATAAATATTAAAAGTAAAACAAAACTACAATGAGTTATCACCTTGCACCTGTCATGTTGGCTAAAATAAAAAACAGAAGATGCTACAGGTGTTGGTGAAGATGGAGAGAAATGGGAACCCTCATCTACTGTTGATAAGAATGCCAAATGATGTAGCTGCTGTGGAAAAAAGTATGGAGAGTCATCAAAAAGTTAAAAATAGAACTACCATATGATCCAGTAATCACACTTCTGGGTATTTACCCCACATAACATAAAAACACTAATTCAAAGTGATACATATACCCCTATGTTTATAGCAGCATTATTTATAATAACCAAACTATGGAAGCACCCTAAGTGTCCATTGACAGATGAGTGGATAAAGAAGATGTAGATATCTATCAATCATCTGTCATCTATCTATCTATCTATGTAATGGAATATTACTCAGGCATAAAAAGGAATGAAATCTTAGTATTCACCACAAAATGTATGGGGCTAAGAAGTATAATGCTAAGTAAAATAAGTCAGACAAAGACAAATACCATATAATTTTACTCATACATGGATTTTAGGAAAGAAAACAAAGGAACAGGGAAAAAAAACTTGTTAAAAAAAGTTATAAGAACAAAAACAGCAATGCTGAGTACTTTGTTATAGTGTAATAGAATTTTTTTTTTTTTTTTTGGTGTGGAGTGGCAGGGATTTGATTATTCTGATAAGCAAAGAGTGCTCTATTTAAGAACTCTGCTAGTAGTCAAACTTGACAGACTATAAAATGACAAAAGAAGCCTAGTCAGGTGATATTGTAAGTCATATTTCTGTACCATAAACCACAGGTGCTGAGAAACAACTTTCTGAAGAAAATATATGAAAACACAAATTTAGCACCCATGGAACTAAATAATATAAAGAAAGGTAAATTGGAGAATGATGAATGATGTCAAAATGGTGAAAACCAAGAGACCAGGTATTGCTACACATCTGTGGCTTCTATTTAGAAATGGCTGGCTGTTTCCAGAAGCTATTGAATCATAAGTATAAAATTTACCTCACTGAGGCATAGATCAGCTGGCCAAATCTCCTCCTTATCAGACAAACTTGTTGGCCTTTGATTCCATACAATCCTTATGATGTTGTTATTAGAGGTACTTCAGAAATATCTGCTCTAGAAGCTGTCTGTTACCTACATAGCAAACAGAAAATCTAATGGCACCAAAAAGGAATGACAGGACACCCATTAATGTTTAGTGGTGGTAGGAAATAACACAGTAAACATGATCAGGGCCTGCCAAATCTGTTAACATTTCAGTGCCTAGATAATCTATTAGCACACGTTAGGTAGATTCTTCACTGTTCATAATGTCACTGACAAATAAGTCAATGAATAACTTAAATTATTGCCCATCACAAAATATACAATGTTGCTGGTATGTTAAAGTGAGACTAAATTAAAGATGATGGAGAAAGGGGAACCCTCTTACACTGTTGGTGGGAATGCAAGTTGGTGCAGCCTCTTTGGAGAACAGTGTGAAGATTCCTCAAGAAATTAAAAATAGAACTTCCCTATGACCCTGCAATTGCACTACTGGGTATTTACCCCAAAGATACAGATGTAGTGAAAAGAAGGCCATCTGCACCCCAATGTTTATAGCAGCAATGACCACATTTGCCAAACTGGAAAGAACCAAGATGCCCTTCAACGGACGAATGGATAAGGAAGATGTGGTCCATATACACTATGGAGTATTATGCCTCCATCAGAAAGGATGAATACCCAACTTTTGTAGCAACATGGACGGGACTGGAAGAGATTATGCTGAGTGAAATAAGTCAAGCAGAGAGAGTCAATTATCATATGGTTTCACTTATTTGTGGAACATAACAAATAGCATGGAGGACATGGGGAGTTAGGAGAAGGGAGTTGAGGGAATTGGAAGGGGAGGTGAACCATGAGAGACTATGGACTCTGAAAAACAATCTGAAGGGTTTGAAGAGGTGGGGGGTGGGAGGTTGGGGGAACCAGGTGTTGGGTATTAGAGAGGGCATGGATTGCATGGAGCACTGGGTGTGGGACAAAAACAATGAATACTGTTATGTTGAAAATAAATTTAAAAAAAGATAAAAAAAATAAAGATGATGGTGAACAATTCATGGTCTAATTTGATTATTTTTATTTGTATATAGTACTTAGAGTGGAAGTTTGTATCTAGTGCTCTTTTAGCCCAATATTCATTTTCTTATTCACTTATTTGCAGTTTCATTTGAGTTTCTACTCTTCTAGGTGCTGAGGATATACCACTGAGTAAAGCAGATTTTTTTTTTTTTTTTTACTTCATGGGGCTTTTATTCTTATACCATAAGAAAAATAAAAGCAAACAAATATGTATAATGGTAAGTGTTACAAAGTGAGGTAAAACAGGGAAAGGAGTTGGGACTAGGGAGAAGAGTCTGCAGGTTATTTAAACCTCTTTAAGGGACACTGGAGAAGGCCTGTCTTAAGTTGACACTTGAGTAGAGAAGGGGCAAAATAAGCAAGAGGTGCTTATCAGAGCTCCTCTTGGCCTGCCCATATCCTCCCTTCATTGGTCCCCCCATGTCCCAACTGCAACCACAACCACAACCCTAAGACCCAGGCCCTGCCAAACAAGGTCAAGCCTACTGATAAGAGGCTGTAGGACACTAAACTCAACCCACTCATGGCTGGCACCCAGACCTTGCCTCCTATGCCCAGGGGCCTCAGCCTCTAGCTGACCCTGTCCCCAGGCCAGCCAAACATGATGGTCCCCACCTACCCTCTGTCCACAGAGACTGAACAAACACCAAATCTCTCTCCATCATACAGGTGAACCCTCCCCTCTGTCAGAGTTACGGCCTCCTCCCTACCCCAACGGGATGCTTGTTCACATGCCCAAGGAAAGCTGGGCCACACTCCATTGTCTAGACCCAAAGTCTGCCCCTCCCTGGAGGAAACAGCTGAACTCTAGAAATAGCTTCCTGGGGTCATTGCCTTTCTATTACTAGGAACTGCTAGTTGAGTGGAAGGGAGAGGGAGCCACAGGGAAAACACTACCAGTCCTGGTAGTCCTGTCTAATGGAGCAGGTGGAGGGCCAGGCATGCCAGGAGGCATGGGTGCCCTTTACGCCTTTTGGTGGTTCCTACACCAACACCTCTGGATGTGTACTTGTTCCTTAAGCCTGCCCATCCTCTGTGTCTGGGCCTGGTGGGCAGGGCCTTGGAACCCCTTCCAACTCCTCTGCTTCCCCAGCCCAGCAGCTTCCTCATCCCACTCTGCCCTAGCCCCAGGGAGAAGATCTTGTCACTGGATGAGTGTGCATGAAGATAGTCAGGAAGTCCATGAAACAGGGGCAGTGATTGGCATCCTGTTTCTGTATACTAGATGAGGGTCACTTGGCACTTCCCAGCCATACCAACAGATGGGTAGGTGTGGGGACCAGTGCCATCTGTGAGGGGACAGCAGTGCTTGCTGGAGGCCAGAAAAGTCAGGGCCCAATTACAGCACCAGATGCTAAGATAACTTGCTGTGGCTCAAATTTCCTGCAGCTGTGGGCAGAAGCTGGGGGATGACCTGTGCCCTTGGGTGCCAGTCCATCATATGGATTTGCTTCATAAAACCCCACCCATGCCTTCCTCTTAGAAAAAAAGTACAGAGGACAGTATAGCTGTCAGTGACAGTGAAAATGAAACAGAATTCCGTCTTAACTATCATGAAACGTCTTTCCTTTTCTACTTTGAGGCATTCCCAGCTGAGGATAATGTGTAAAATCTAACAGCCTTCAAGATGACATTCTAACATTCTCCCTTTTAGATATTTATTAACAGAGACAAGTGTGTTCCAGGATACTATTAGGAATGAACCTACTAAAGAGGAGATTTACTATATACTGATGTAAATTAAGTTCACCATTAGTGAGACCATGTGTGAACAAATTTCTTAAGTTGGAGAGATTACATTAACAAATGTAATGTACTTTTTTTTTTTACTTTTAAATCAAAGTAATTTAACATTTAACAAATGTTAAAGTGATTTGACTGGGTGAAGGTATTTTTAGAATTTGTGGTCATATCAACATTTTCTTCAAAACAGCTGGAAAAAGAACAGAAATGGAAAAATATAGGTAAGCCAGAAGTAGGTAAGGAGATGAAAAAATATTTATTTATTCTACAGCTTTTTAATTTTTAGCCTACTAATTTCTAGGTGATTGTTTCTTATGTATAACATTAACTAAAAATGTTAGATTACTTAGAATGTCATGAGCATATTTTTATAAAAAGTTATTGGTAAACAAAAATTTAAAAAAAAAAACATCGATTGGAGACATATAGTGACATAATACTTGTAAAATGGGGACAAAACTGCTCACTTGCACAATTTAATTGGAAATTAAATCCATTTAAACATAGACCCACAATGAAAAGTTACAGTAAGCCTCAGACTCATATATATGCCTCACCTTAGCATTTTCACCTGTGCATTTTACAAACCACTCAAATTCAGGATGGACAAAATTGAACAAATCTCTTTCCTCAAACTCTGTCCTCCTTCAGTGGTTTATATATCTAATTATGCAAGCAAGAAACCTGGGAGTTATCCTTGACTCCTGTCAAAGAGGAAGACCTTCCTCTGCCCTGCAAGGTCCTAGTTGTGATGAGGGAACAGAAGACTGGCTGAGGACAAAGCAAAAGCTGACACCCTGCAACCTTCCCCAGCCACCACTCTTGGGTGGAGCATATGTGATATTCTTTAGGAATCTCCCAACTATCTTTATGTTAATTCCTTGCTAGAGGGAAAAACCTTAATAATGGCAAGGGCTCAAGGCTTCTGGTATCCTGTAGGTCATCTTTAGCATTCGAAAGTTCTTTCAAAACCTCCCTTTTACTTTACTTCCCCCAACTCCATAGTATATAACCTGCCCCCTTCACAACCCTGGGGCAGCAGCTCTTTCTGCCCACAGGTCCTGTCCTAGGCTTTAATAAACCACCATTTTGCACCAAAGATGTCTCAAGAATTCTTTCTTGGTCATCGGCTCTGGAACTCATCCCACTGAACCTCACCTATATTCTAAAACTTCATCAGTTGGACTTAGAATCAAATTGACATGAGACAAATTAACAGAGGAAAATCAAAGTTAATAAGTATATGTATGGGGAATCCACACAGACATGGAAATTCTAAAGACAGTGAGGAAACAGGAAACTACTGTGAGCCAAGGAGAGAGGTAAGCTCTAAGGATACAAAGGGGAGGAAGGCCATTAACAGGAAGGCACAAGAACAATTTTTGAAAAACAAAAAGAAAGTGCCAAAAAAAGCATGAAAGGTGGTTGTTTTCATTAAGGGTGTCCTCTTTTATCCTTAGATCACTCAGGTTATATTTAAGATATATTAAATCATATGCATTGTAACTATTATGCAAATTTCCTTTGGTTCCACTGAAAATGCCATGGAGCATCTATATATAATTGTAGGGACATATTTTTAATGCATTTTTAAGTGATATAATTTAGATATTGGATACAAATGTGAATTTGCTTTTAATGATCCTTTCACCTCACATGTCAGGACCCTATATATATATATATATATATATATATATATATATATATTTTTTTTTTTTGCCATTCCCATATCCAGTTTCCACCAGGGTAGCATTCCTATAGCATGCATGTGTGTGTGTGTGTGTGTGTGTGTGTGTGTGTGTGTGTATATATATATATATATATATATATATATATAAATAAAACTGGTTTTTAAGGAGTGAGCTTATATAATAGAATTTGCCTTTCAAATAAAACTCTTGGATCGAAAAGCCTTGGATTACAAATAAATTAAATTGTAACAGTGAATGACAGCATAGTATCATTAAAGTTGATATTTTTGAGCAGGAAATCTAGTTCAATAAAACTTACTTAGAACATCCTCTTAAATAGTAAGAAGTAAAATATTATGCTAGAAATATTTGATGCTGCAACATCTAAGAACACTTAGAGAATATGAATCTCAAGTCCTTGCATATCTGGAAATATCTGTGCAGAAATGATAAAAAGCCAATAATTAGAAGTGTAGAGATAAAAATAATATATAGTCATCAGTTTAGGAAATTCAATAGATGGGACAGCCATTCTCCACTATCAACATCCCCCATCAGAGTGTACATTTATTATAATTGATGAACCTTGAAGGGGCTCAGGACAGGTCCCTCCAGGATGTGCCATTTTCTGTGTCTGTGTGTGTGTATGTGCATTCAAAAAAGTGCTTGCTTCATTTACACAAAAATATTAACAATGTTCATCTCTGAATGGTAAAATTATGGATAATGTTATATTGCCTTTTTAAACATTTTGTTTCCCAGATATCCTACAGTAAGTATGGACAATTGTCATATAAACTATCATCATAGAAAACTATAAATCTTTTACTTTTGAAACATATTTCTTACTAGAAAGTGAGGGTTATTGAATATGTTAGCTATCAACTCAATTAAATGGAAATACTTTTAATTAAACAAATCATTAACTTTGAGAATAAATCTGTATATGAAATTATAATTAATTAATTTGCTATTTTTAAAACTTCTTGTGGTCTTCACCCTGTGCTTTCCATGGTGAGGATGCCTTTAATGAGTAAACATGCAAATATTTTCTCTCATAATTGTGGTTAAATCTGGACAACTAATGTTAATAAAAGAAGTATTTAATTTACAGTGTATTTGAACAATGAGACTGAGTCTAGCTGGATTTGTTAATTTTATATCAAATGGCAGAGACCTATAGATAGAAATATAGGAAAGTTTTGGAAGAACAGCATAGAGTATTGATGGGAAGGTGATAAGAATACTATGGTAGTTCCTGGTAGAAAATTTTAGAAAGGCTGCTGTGGATTAATATATATAGCCAGACAGAAAAGTACCATGTCTTTAGAAATCTGCAGGGAATGAGCTTCTTTTCCCTCTTTCAGTATTATCTTTTGGAGTTGAATACCCTATTAGTCCTTATCAAATTTCTGTAGGGTAAATATTAATTTAGTGTTAGTCACATCCATGAAAGCTCCTGCATTAGTTGGCCAGTCAACACCATGTGAACCTGAGGCAGCTTCTTTGACTTTTGCACCCCCCTACTAATCAGCTGGCATGATTAGTGGTCAGCTCCCTTGTGTTATTTTTTTTCCACATTTTTCTGTGGCATGACTTGGAAACCCAAGTGTTTCTAATTTATACATTTATTTGGGGGAGCTCTGTTAAAGACAGGTGGTGCCATTCAATTGTTTTTTTTTTTATTTTTTTTTTTTGCTTTTTTAACTCATACTATCGTATCACTTAAAGCTTTTTTAATCTTTACAATGAATTAGTGTGTTGCATTGGAGGAGCTGGACAAAGTAAAATAATTGGCAAATATGTAAAATTCTTACAGGGTCTAACATTTAGATATTCAACAAATTTTCCCATTTGTCTCCTGATTAAGCTTTTAGAGAGAAAAATGTCCTTTATATTATTTAATTACTTTTTTAATTCAATAAGTGTTTTAATTCAACAAATAGTATATTGTCTGCATAGTTTATATTCCATTCACTATTTTTCCTTCCTATGAATAGCAGACTAGACATGTGTCATTACTCACAATGTAGACATATGATGGCACACATATATCTATTGTTCATAAAGTAAAACAGTGTGGTTATAGGATAATGAACACTTGTCTTCAAATATCCATGTTATTATCCAGTCTGCTCCACTTTCAGCTGAATGACCATGAATCAATCATTTATTTCCTTGGAATCTCAGCTTAAATACAGAAGTGGAGTCAATGATACAGACATTGATGATCTTACAGGATTTTTATCATAACATATATAAAATATTTTAATAAATTGAGATTTTAGGGGTGCCTGGGTTGCTCAGTGGGTTAAGCCTCTGCCTTCAGCTCAGGTCATGATCTCAGGGTCCTGGGATTGAGCCCTGCATTAGGCTCTCTGCTCAGCAGGAAGCCTGCTTCCCTCTCTCTCTGCCTCTCTGTCTACTTGTGATCTCTCTGTGTCAAATAAATAAATAAAATATTAAAAAAATAAGTTGAGATTTTAAAGTACTATACAAGTATGTTTTATATATTAGCCACTTGCTTATCTCTAGAAATTTCATTTTATGCTGAGGTCTAAGCTCTTTGTAAACATTCTACACAATATTTATAGATGTACAATAAGTGTAAATGATTACATTTTTTATAGGTGAGGGGCCTTAGTAAGAGAAATAAAACAAGAAGAGAAACAACACAATTTTAGTCTCCTTTTCAATCTGATATTTTTATGTAGTAGACCATGTCTTCCTTTTCACCTATTTCTGAAAACAGTAAACATCAATGAAAATGTCTTAATAGATAATGAAATGGAAAGAAGTTACAGAATGTTTAGCTGTATAGTATGTATAACTGAATAGTAACTCCATTGAGGTAAACACATTTTTCCCAACTGTGTGCATATCAGTTCAGATTTCCTAAGTGAGAATGCTTAATTTAAAATGTGATCACAGGGGTGCCTGGATAGCTCAGTGGGTTAAAGCCTCTGCCCTTGGTTCAGGTCATGATCCCAGGGTCCTGGGATCCTAGCATTGAGCTCTCTGCTCAGCATGGAGCCTGCTTCCCTTCCTCTCTCTCTGCCTGCCTCTCTGTCTACTTGTAATCTCTGTCAAATAAATAAATAAAATATTTTTTAAAATAAAAAAATAAAATAAAATGTAATCACATAACAGCAGAGTAGTGCAACAGTAGCATGCTGGACCCATAAAATGTGATCAAATATATGATACATTACAGAATCTTGCACCTTTCTCAGATACTAGGGTAGAGATTATATAAAATTAAGAGTTCATTTCTAAAATTTAATCATCAAGCAATTTATATGAACTCATTTTAATTTGGAAGTCTCAAAAGCCTAATGTGGTTGAATAACCAATTAATCAATTTAAAGTATCTATTATCTTAATAGTAAAGTAATGAAATAAATCCTCTTGTAGTTATTTCTTTGAGACCAAATCCATATAACACAAAGTTGATCAGTAAAGCAACAGACAAGTGAATATCTGTGTTTATGGATGTTCCATCCACAATAATTTCTTTTAGATTTAATCTCATTGACAAGCCACAATACAATAGATGTTTTGGTTACAAAGTATTTTGGCTTTATCTTTGAATCATATTGTAATTGCCATAAAAAATAAAAACTTTTTTAAAAAAAGCCTGCATTCACTTCAAATGTATTCATGAGCCATAGACCCGGGGCATTGTTTACGTGAGCATATCTCAAAAGATGTCAGGCCTTTTCAAATCCAGCCATCTCTACTGTCATTAAATCTGCCTGAAAGATAAGATGATTTTGGTTCAAATTCAGTCTCAAAATATCAAGGCCAACACAATAATCTCAAATATTACCTCTGCATTACCTCTAATTCAATATGCAGAAAACACTTCCCCTCTGACATTTCAAAGTAATAAATCAGCACCATCTGTCCCTAAGCTCTGCTTCTTATCTCCTCCTTACACTATGCTCAAGGGCATTTGTTATGTTTCTTCCATTAGTGAATGCCATAAAGATGTGTTGTTCTGACACCTGTATATCAGCCAAAGTTGCACTCTAGGAATACCAAAATACCGTAACATATTGTCATGAATACCAGTCTCCATCCCTTTTTTTTTTTTTTAATTGAAGAGCTCTTCAGTTTTCTGGAGAAAACTGGTTCTACATAAATTTATCATTATTGTTTGCATTTTGTATAAGAAAACCTAATATCACTTACATTACAGCTTGATCTTAGAATGATTTCTAACATCAGATAGTGAGAGTGAGAATGGAAAAATACAGTCCTGTCTTCAAATATGGCAATACCTTAAATTGTAATTAATTTGAAATCTTCTGGACATAGGATATATCTATATCTATCTATATATTCCAAAGACAGATATAGATAGATAGATAGATAGATAGATATATCCCAGATTATTTACATTAGATATACAGATATATAGATATACATACAAATAGATAAATAGATATACATATAGATATATCCTAGATTATTTACATTACCTAGATACCTATCCTAGACATTATATATATACATGTATATATGTATATATATGTGTATATATGTATATATGCGTATATGTATACATATATATATATGTGTATATATATACATATATACACATATATATTTTATATATATTATATCTATATATAATCCTGCAGAATAGTTTTGTACCTCATAGATAAAAAAAGTGTTATGGTATACAGATTTGACAATTGTGATTTCACTAATGACAAATGACTTTGAAAATCCCTGCTATTTGGAAATTTTTATTTTAAATTGCATTCAATAACACTGCTCTGGAGAATGGAGTTATCTTAGCATGCAGCCTTATGTTTTTCTAGTCATTATTTTGTGAGCTGTAACACTTCAGAGGTGAGGCAAAACTTATTCCTAAGAAAATACTTCCTCCCAAAATGTAATGCAATTGAAGAATAAGTAAATGGGGCTAAAAGTAATAGTATACATGGTTTTCAGGATTCCTGAACATCTATTAAGAGCCTTCCTATTCTAGATAGGAAAAATCAGAATGGTTTTATGGAAGAAGCAGATGCAAATAGGGATCATCTAATAGTTAAGAAGCATCATTTGTTATTCCATATTTAATCCTCTTAAAAGTTTTGTTTTATAGGAGGAAATGGTCTCAGAGAAGATGAATAGTTGAGAAACTTTTCTGAGTCTCATATTCTCCATCTAAAAAAAGAGGTTAGATGCCTCAAGGACACCTAATATTTATGGGATTCTATGATTCTTAGTTATTCCCACCTTATCCTGTTTCAGGATCTGCCACCCCTCAGATTCCATACTGCTATAGAGATTGTCAGTGCATGCACATGCACACACGTGTGTGTGTGTGTGTGTGTGTGTGTGTGTATGTATGTGTTTAAGAGTGGTGATTGAATTAGGAAGAGGAAGAATATAATGAGACCCCTGAATTTTGCTTTTTGTCCTCTTCTAACTTTTTTCCACCCCTTTTGCCTCAGGTTTTCCCAACACTAGGTTTACTACCTGGAATACTGGTTCACCAGTACCGATATCCTGCCAATGCACTTGTTGCCTTGTCCATGTTTCTACCTGTCTAGTAGTTCCATCTCAGCTTTTCCTAGTTCAGCATCTCTTAACTACAGTCTGATTCTCAACTTTCAGTGAGTGCTCAAAGTACATATTTTTCTGATTTTCATATTGATTGGTGTACATTTGAGTATGTTAGAACAAGACCCCTTCTTGGGTGCCTGAGTGGCTCAGTTGGTTAAGCCTCTGCCTGCAGCTTAGGTCATGATCCCAAGGTCCTGGGGACTGAGTCTCACATCTCATCAGGCTCTCTGCTCAGTGGAGTCTGCTTCTCCTTCTTCTTCTGTCCTTCCCCTCTGATTGTATTCTCTCTCTCTCAGCTCTCTATCTCAAAATAACTAGATAAAATCTAAAAAAAAAAAAAAAAACCCAGAAAACAAACAAAAAAAACCAAAAGAACAAAACACCCTTTTTAATGTCAGCACTTCTTTATCTCCTTTATCACATTATTCCAAAAGATCTAGTCTTTTTTTTTAAAGATTTTTTTATTTTATTATTTTTTGAGAGAGAGACAGTGAGAGAAAGCAAGAGCAAGGAGAAGGTCAGAGAGAGAAGCAGACGCCACGTGGAGCTGGGAGCCCAATGCGGGACTCGATCCCAGGACTCCAGGATCATGACCTGAGCCGAAGGCAGTCGTCTAACCAACTGAGCCACCCAGGCGTCCCTCAAAAGATCTAGTCTTTAGGAATGATTCTGTTTGAGTTGTTGGGACTTCAGAGACCTCTGAACCCTTTCCGTAATGCTTGGTAGAGCTTCACATTAGACAAAAAAAAACAAAACAAAGCAAACAAACAAATAAACAAAAAACAGACAAGCAAACAAACAAACAAAAATACAAGTAACATAAAGGAGAAGAAAGTGTACAATACCAATACATTAAAACAAAATTAAGCAAAACAAAACAGGGGCAACTGTGTGGCTCAGTCATTTAAGTGTCCTGGGATCAAATCCCTCATGATGAAACCCTTCCCTGATGAGCACGGAGCCTGCTTCTCCCTCTCCCTCTGCAGCTCCCCCTGCTTGTGCTAGCTCTATAAATAAATTAAATCTTTAAAAACAAACAGAAAACCAAATATTTTTCTTCTCTATATATAAGATACTTTCAAAACTAAGATAAAGTTATCATTAGGTTAGATATTTTTTCTTGATTAGATCACAAGTGGAATAGCATAGAAGGATGAGTTAATTTGTAACAAACCATTGTACTTTCACAGTCTGATGTAAAACGAAGAGTTTACATTTAAAGGATAAAATTAAAAAATTTGTCAGACAACTTAGAGAACTATATGAGATTTATATTGTATGTTAATGTGACTATTTAGCTTTATATGACCATCCTTAGTGCTTATTTGATGTGAGGATAAATTTTGATTGAGGTATGATAATTTTTAAGAAAAATAATTACATAGACAAAAGATATGTTAATCAAAATAATATCATTAGGTTTCACCTAGGATCATCATCTTTAGTAGTGAATACATTCTTCTGGAAAATAAGCAACAAAACTTTTTATGAGAATTGTGTACAAAATTACAAAACACAAGATGTTTTAAATAATACAGGCTTTTTTTTTTCCTTTAGTGGTTTACATAACCATTTTGTCTCATTATTCTTATTAGTGCAAACCCCTGAAGCAAAGCGGCATGTATTATTAAAAATGAGTACCAGAAATCCTGGGAGACAACATCCTCATTGCAATTTCTGTATCACTCTTTTTTAACTAACAGTGGCAGTAGCACTTATCTTTTCCTGGTTTGTCAGAAAGCAAACATCGTTATCCATAATGCTTTTATTAAGTATTATTAAAAATATTTTTGTCATATTTGATATATTTTGTGCTATCAGTGAGGAAAATATATTTTATTTTAGATCAAAGAGTATTTATAATAATCTATAAAAACAAGCAAAATCAATTCTGTAATGTGAGAACATATTTTCCACCATATAGCATTATATTCCAACTTTAATAATTCATCAGAATTATAACAAATAAATTATATTTTAAGTTTGAGTAGATGTTTTAGAAACATACACACATGCACGCACACATCTTCTGACTTATTTTTAAAAATGAAGTTGTGTCTTAGAATATACAGTATGTGGGTTTAGGCAATTGCCCAGATCAAACTTGTGAAATGTATTGCTTTTTAATGAAAATGTAAGGATGGAAGTACCATGACATTTCCACTACCTTTTCTATAACCAAATAAAGTGAAGTGTGTTTGCTTCCAAAAGTACTTTTAGTCTTGCGTTATTGTCAAAAAGAAGGCATATACTCAAATAGAATACAAATGTTGACATTTTTGTATTCCATTTTCTCTAAATAGGCTTCTTTTTCAATAAGATTGCATTCAAATGCTGTCTTTCAAAACAGTTCTATTTCTCTTTGAAGTGAGAGTTTTGTTTCTACATTTGCATTTGTAAAAGTATTCTAGAAGGAAAAGATGACACCCCAAACAGTGATGCAACACTTACTATCTTGGAAATTTAAAAGCAAGCCTAATACTCTATAATTAATATATTCCAAACTTTCATTCAAATACTGTTTAAAGTAGTTTTCTAATAAACAGCTCCTTTGCAATCTCACAGCCAAGAATAAGAGTAAAATAATCCTTTGGATCTTGTAAACAGAATTAAAGAAAAGGAAAAACACTTTCATAAAATTATTTTTCTGAAAGTAACTGATCAAATTGGCCTGACCTTTTCTTTATAATGACAAAGGGCATAGCATTCCTTGGATTCATTCAATTTTACAGCTCTGGAGCCATGCTCACCTTTAAATTTCCCTAGCCAAATGTTTTAAAATGGCAATCGTTTTTTTACATAAATTTATTCTCTGCTCTGAGATCAAATAGAGAAAGCTCATTCCTAAAATGGAGAAGAGTTTTTGCAATAACAGTATCACAATGAGAAGACTGACATATTTGACTACCAAAACATTTATACAGTATTTGAAAAAAAAATAATACCAAAGAAAACCAGTTTGGGAAAATACCAGAGGTAGACCTCTGTGCATTGATTTATCTTTTTTCTTCAAATTTTAATTTAAATTTTAGTTGTTAACATATAGTGTAATATTGGTTTCAGGAGTAGAATTTAGGGATTCATCAGTTACATTTAACACCCAGTGCTCATGATAATAAGTGCGCTCCTTAATACCCATCACCCATTTAGCCCATCCCCTACCAACCTCCTTCCATCAACCCTGTTCTTTATTAGTAAGACTTTCTTAGGGACTTCCTCTCTCTCCCTCTCTGTGTCTCTCTCTGCGTTTCTCTCTGTGTGTGTTTCTCTCTCTCTCTCTCTCTCTCTCTCTCTCTCCACACAGCAAAAAGGCAGCTGTCAGGGTCCTTGTGTGGCTCAGTCCTTTAAGCCTCTGCCTTCAACTCGGGTCATGGTCTTCAGGTCCTGTGATCTAGTCCCAAGTCAGGCTTCCTGCTCAGCAGGGAGTCTGCTTCTTCCTCTCCTTCTGCCTCTGCCCCTTCCTCTCCTGCACCACTTGTGTTGACTCTCTTTCTCTCACTATACCAAATAAATAAGTACAATCTTTAAAAAAAAAAAAAGAAAAGAAAAAGAAGAAGAAGAAGAGTTTCTTATGGTTTGCTTCCCTCTTTTTTTCCCCCTCCCCATATGTTCATCTGTTTTGTTTTGTTCATTTTATTTACTTATTTATTTATTTATTGGTGAATCTTTAAAAAATCTATTTTTACGCATGTATATTTTAAGAGAAAAATTAATGCTTTAAGGGCTTTGCAGGGAAACAGAAAAAAAATGAGTAGAGATGACAAGTCTATTAACATTACTACAATCCTTTTCCTTAATTGTTGGGTGAACCAACTGAGTGGAGTCCAGTGGGATGTGCAGTGAAAGAATTGACCCAAGGCAGAGCAAAGGGGATTAAAGTTTATTGAATACATTGCAAGGGAGCAGTGGACAGCGCAGCAAAGGAGAGACTATCTGCCACAAGGCAGTGGTGTGGAGCTATAGTTATATGGTGGACTGAAGAAGTATACACCAAATTCCCTTTTTTGGTAAGTAATACACCAAATTCCCTTTTTTGGTATCCATGCCCAGTTGTAAGTAGCCCATTGGTCACCTAGGCATATGACTATTTTGAGGGGGGGTCCCTTAATGAGCCTGTTTGCTTTCAGCCTAGTGGTCACTATGGGTCATTTTACCTTACTCAGGTTTCCATTTGTAAGCTTATTGTCTAAAAGTGGTCTCTACATTAATGATTCCTTAATGATTGCCCATGAAGGAGTTCAGATTATGTCACCAAAAAATATGCCACCTTGACATATTGATAAATTTCAGTTAGATGTAGGAAGCAGCAGATGCAGGAAGGGCACTCTGACTTCCTTTTTATTTCTAAAAGCAGGAGATGGATTATGCTATGAAAGATGTACTCCCTGTATTAGAAGGAAAGCAACATTCTTATCACCAAGGATGATCAGTTGAGAACAAAAGAATTCTATACAAATAGATGTTATGAAAATGATTTGTAGCTTCCTTTAGCCTCCCTATATACTTTTCCACATTGCCTCTCTTTTGTCAACCTACTATAAAAGCATATAGATTTCAACTTTTTTATGAGTCTTCATTCTTTCTGAGGGCTTTCCATGTGAATAAGACAATATAAATATATATATTTTCCTTTTGTTGATTGGTCTTATATTAGTTTAATTCTCAGACCCAGCTAAAAAACTCTGAGTGGAGGTAAAAGTTTACTTCCACTACACCTGTATAAGAATATAAACAAAACACAAACTAATGGATTATTAAATTAAATATTGCCAAAGCATGTTAGGGAAAAATATCTGTGAAAAACAAGCTCTTCTTAATTTTTTTAGTTGTCCCATATAGTGGCACTATTTACACCCCTGGTGAGAGTGCAAGCCAGGACTCCTGAAAAGTGGCTTTTTTAGAACCTGGAAAGCAAGTATAGGTAACTGCTTAGCTGCCCTAACAAAAACGTTATTTAGAAAGTTCAGTCTCATCTTGATGGATAGCATTCGCTATTTTGCCTTTTACTAACTCCTTGAGCAGCTCTGTGGTTTTGTGTGAGTTTATACCCTCATAAAATCTGGTAACTTCTCAGATATTTTAACTAGTGCAGTGCTTGTGAGATACTTGGAAAGTTGTGAAAGCTACTTTCTATTCAGAACTTATAATAATTGGCATCTTTCTGCTTTGAGAGAGTGAAATAGTTGAATATAGCAAAAATCCTCTTAAACTGTAATATTGTCTACCTGAAGTAGAGTTTAGCAAAGTATTGTCTACTAGCCAAAGCTAGCCTACCAGGAATTCTTGTAAATAAAGTTTTTTTAGAACACAGTCACACTAAATTATGTACATATTGTCTATTGCTGCTTTCACACTATAGCAGAGTAGTTGCAACAGACAGTATGACCTGCAAACTTGCAATTATTCATGTGTCAAGATTTGTATTGAGAAATATTCATTTTATAAGGTGGGCCTCTATATGCTGTTTACTACAAATAGTTTCATATTCACTTCTCTTAATCTAAATCTTCTCATTAAAAGCTGAGAATTTATGAAAATCTATTATCTTTATTCTAACCTTTGTGTGGTAAAAATCTCAGTGTATGAAGAATCTCACTCATTAATTCACTCCATGCTTATTTAGCAATTATTGTATTGTGTTAGATGCTCTTTCAATAGTTGTGAAAATCTCAGACACATTCCTTGATTTTATGAATCTTACCTGAAAGTTCTGTGACTTCCTTCTCATGGCCAGCTTTTCTGCAGTGTCTCCCAATATTTCCCTTTCACTCCATTGTGGGTCAGACTAGATTATTCACTAACCTCCAAAGACAATGTCATACTATTGTCTCTATCTGGAATACCTATCTGTTTCATTCCTAGTTGTCAAAACCCTACTACAGTTTTCATTTTAAAATGAAGGCTGAGTTTATTTTACAGTTTTCCTTTCAACCCTCATATTTCAAGAAGTGATATACAATAGATATAAACAATTAATAAAGCTACTTTTATGCTTAAAAACAATAAGGGTTGACTAGTACATGTGAGAAAAACTTGAAAGAGGAGGAATTTCAATAGATGATCAACCTGAAGAAATAAAATATGCCCAAAATAGGTATGAGGGACTATTCTACAGTAAAACATGAAGTAAACACTGAGAATTATCGATCCTTATAGAAAAGGAATACCAGAAGTAAGAGGAAACTCAAAGGCAGCCAACAACAAGGACAATTGGAGTATCATAGAATGGGAAACTGGTCAGTTCAGCCACTGCAAGTTACATCCCACCTGACATTTGGGGTAAATAGTAGCTATTTCAATGTCAACATTGATTTTTTTTATTTTTTATTTTTGTAATTTTTTTCAGTGTTCCAAGATTCATTGTTTATGAACAACATCCAGTATTCCATGCAATGTATGCCCTCCTTAATACCCACTACCAGGTGCTCCCAAATGCCAAACTCCCTCCCCGCCAAAACCCTCAGTTCATTTCTCAGAGTCCACAGTCTCTCATTGTTCATCTCCCTCTCTGATTTCCCCCAACTCACTTCTCTCTAACTCCCAATGTTCTCTGTGTTATTCTTTATGCTCCACAAATAAGTTGAACCATATGATAATTGACTCTCTCTGCTTGACTTATTTCACTCAGCATAATCTCCACCAGTCCAGTCCATGTTGACAAAAAGTTGGGTGTTCATCCTTTCTGATGGAGGCATAATATTCCATTGTATATATGGACCATATCTTCTTTATTCATTCATCTGTTGAAAGGCATCTTGGCTCTCTCTATAGTTTGGCGACGGTGGCCATTGCTGCTATGTTGAAAAAGAAAATAAAAACTGGGGCATCATGTTGCCTGATTTCAAGCTTTACTGCAAAGCTGTGATTACCAAGACAGCATGGCACTGGCACAAAAACAGACACATAGACCAGTGTAACAGAGTAGAGAGCTCAGATATGGACCTGCAACTCTATGGTGAACTAATCTTTGACAAAGCAGGAAAAAATATCCAGTAGAGAAAAGACAGTCTCTTCAATAAATGGTGCTGAGAAAATTGGACAGCTATATATAGAATAATGAAATTTGACCATTCTCTTACACCATACACAAAGACAAACTTTAAGTGGATGATAGCTCTTAATGTGAGGCAGGAACCTATCATCATCCCAGAGGAGAACATAGGCAGTAACCTCTTCAACACTGGCCACAGCAACTTCTTTCAAGACATGTCTTCAAAGGCAAAGGAAACAAAAATTAAAATGAACTTTTGGGACTTCCTCAAAATCAAAAGCTTCTGCATAGCAAAGGAAATAGTCAACAAACAAAGAGGCAACCCACGGAGTGGGAGAAGATATTCGCAAATGACGCTACAGACAAAGGGCTGATATCCAAGATCTATAAAGAACTCCCCAAACTCAACTCACACAAAACAGATAATTATGTCACAAAATGGGCAGAAGACATGAACAGACAATTCTCCAAAGAAGACATACAAATGGCTAACAAACACATGAAAAAATGTTCATCATCATTAGCCATCAGGGAGATTCAAATCCAATCCACATTGAGATACCACCTTACACCAGTCAGAATTTTGAAAATTAACAAGACAGTAAACTAGAAGTATTGGAGACATTGTGGAGAAAGGGGCACCCTCTTACACTGTTGGTGGGAATGCAAGTTGGTGCAGGCACTTCGTAAGACAGCATGGAGATTCCTTAAGGAATTATAAATAGAACTACCCTATGACCCTGCAATTGCACTACTGGGTATTTACCCCAACCAACCATACAGATGTAGTGAAAATCAGGGCCATCTGTACCCCAAAGTTCATAGCAGCAATGGCCACAGTTGCCATACTGTGAAAAGACCCATGATGCCCTTCAACAGACAAATGGATAAAGAAGATATGGTCCATATATACAATAGAGTATTATGCCTTCATCAGAAAGGATGAATAGCCAATTTTGTATCGACATGGACAGGACTGGCAGAGATTATGCTGAATGAAATAAATCAAACAGAGCGTGTCAATTATCATATGGTTTCACATACTTGTGGAGCATAAGGAATAAGATGGAGGACATTAGGAGAAGGAAAGGAAAAGTGAATTGGGGGAATTAGAGGGTGAGATGAAGCATAAGAGACTGTGGACTCTGAGAAAAAAACTGAGAGTTTTGGAGGGGAGGGGGTTGGGTTTAGGTGAGCTTGGTTGTGGGCATTGTGGTGGGCACATATTACATGGAACACTGGGTGTGGGGCCCAAACAATGAATCTTGGAACACTGAAAAAGTAAAATAAAAATTTAAAAGAAAGAAACAAATAAAAATTGTTGAAATGGAACACTGTTGATGATTTTAAAAATGTTAAATTAAAAACTGGAACTGAAATTTGACATTTTAAAAAGGAAAGGTCACAGTACCTAGGTGGCTCATTCAGTTAAGCATCTGCCTTCACAACTGGTTATGATTCCAGGGTCTTAGGATGGAGTCCAGCATCGGACTTCTTGCTCAGTGGGGAGTCTGCTTCTCCCTCTCCCTGTGTCCCTTTCTCCCACCCCCACTCATGCTCTTGCTCTTTCTCTCAAATAAATAAATAAATAAAATATTTTAAAAATAAAAAAAAAAAACAATGAGGAAGGGGGAGAGGAGAAGAAGCAGAAGGAAAGGAGTTATACAAATATATGCTACATTTCTTGTTTTGAGTTGAAGGACAGAAAATAAATACCATTGAATATTTTAGAAAACATAAGTTTAATGTTTGCATCTGAAATTTAAGGATAACCACTAGTAGAATACATGCAGAGAGAGACACACTCAAACAAATACAAACACACATATATTTCAAAAAAAATTAAAGGGGAAAACATGAATTAAGAAAATTAAATGCATGGGTATTAGAAAAGATAAAAGTATATATTAGCAATAGAACCAAATATATGAATGTTTATATATATATATACATATATATATATATATATATATATATATATAATTAGATTAAGCTCCCTGAGATTTGCTAAAAAAAAATTTTAAGTGTTATGTATATGAGATACAAGAAGTGTGAGAATAAGAGATAAAATGTGTACTGGAAAAATACTAATGAAAAAATTCAAGTGTGACATTATTAATATTACTAATTCAAAGCAAAAAGTATCAAAAGGGTACAGAGAGAATATTTCATATTGAAAGAATGGCCCATCAAAATATATAACAGTCATGAACCTTTATTGCTTAATTATGTACTTTCAAAATATATCAACAAAAACTGATAGAATTTCATGGAGAAATCTGCAGTCATAGTAACAATTTAACATACTTCACTGTCTATATCAAGTACACTAAAAAGGTAGAAAGAATATAGAGGATTTGAATTTTACAATTAACAAACTCAATTTAACATACATATATTATGAACATTCACATAACTACATACATACATACATATATGTATTTATAAAGAAGAAAATAGATTATTTTCAATCACATGTGAAATATCAAAAACTGTTCACACATTAAACCTCAAGAAGAAAAATCTCAACAAATTAAAAAATTAAAATAGGCCACTTTACATTTGCTGATCACCATGCAATAAAATTAGAAAATAATACCCCCAAATGCAGCAAGACAAACAAAATTCCTATTCACTTGCAAATTTAAAATCACACTTTGAAATATATATTGGGTTAAAAAGAAAAAAAAAGTGAAAATTATAATTTATTTAAAGCTGAATGATACCACATACCAAACTCGTAAAATTGACCAAAGGGAGATTTAGTGACAATATATATAGCTCTTAAATTACTTTATTAAAAAAAAAGAAAGCAAACAAAATACAAAATAAATGAAAAACTTTTTTTTAATTTGAGTATAGTTGACACAAAATGTTACATTAGTGTAAGATGTATAAAAGTGATTTCACAAGCTTATATACATTATGCTATGCTTACAAGAAGTATAGCTACCATCTATCATCATACAATGCTATTACAATATCATTGAGTTTAATTCCCATGATTTATTCATTCCACAACTGGAAAACCTGTATCTCCCACTCCCCTTCACCCATTTTGCCCATCCCCCCAACTCCCTCTCTTCTGGCAACCACCAGCTTGTTCTCTGTATTTATAGGTCTGATTTTACTTTTCATTTGTTTGTTTTTAAGATTCCACATATGACACCTGTCAGAATGGCTAAACAAACAAACATACAAACAAACAAGAAACTAAATAACAACTGTTAATGAGGATGTGGAAATAAAGGGACACTTGTATACTGTTAGTAGAAATGAGTTGGTACAGCCACTATGGAAAACAATATGGAGGTTTCTCAGATAATTAAAGTATAAATACCATATGATCCAATAATTCCTCTTCTGGGTATTTACCCAAAGGAAATGAAAACACTAATTCAAAGAAATGTATGCACCCCTATTGCAGCATTATTTACAATAGCCAAAACAGGGAATTGTACATTGATAGATGGTGAATGGATAAGGAGGAAGTGATAGGTATATATACATATATACACATATATATGATTTATAGATATATAGTTCTATAGATAGAGACAAAAAGTGATATATATATATAGAAAAAAATGACATATATAGAAGATATATATATAGAAGTGATATATGTAGTTATATTCTGTGATTTATAGATATATAGATATAGATAACATAGATAGATATAGATACATATCTATAAATCATGCAATATAACTCAGTCATAAAAATGGATGAGATCATGCCACTTGCAATAACATAGATGGATCTAGAAGATATTATGTTAAATGAAATAAATCAGTCTAAAATAATTTTTTGATTCAAAAACTTATAGAACCACAAAATATAAGTTACAGAAAAAATTAATAAAGTTAAGTACAAAAATTAATGATAGAAAATAAAATATAAACTTGATCAATAAAACAAAAACTAATTGCAAGGACCAAAAAGTTACACAAACTATTCTTGCATATAACTAAGGAAAAAAGAGAAATATAAATAAACAGCATAAGGAATAAAAAGAGAACATATATAAAGAGGAAATTAAAGCTGTTAATTAACTCAGAATATGGAAATGCTTTAATGCTGATATGGTAAAATTGCCAAGATATTTGTTGAATAAAATAAATTTCAAAGCCCATAGAAAATATGCTCCTCTTCAGGTGAAAACTCAAAACAAAGCAACATTATGTATGTAAATGTGTTTTAGAAAATTGTGCAAGGACACATATTTACTAAAAGCAGTTGCTGCTGGCAGGCAGAACATGGATTTTGGGATAGTGTTCAAATTGTATTTTAGCCTTACTTTTAATATTTTAATTATTTTACCAAGGGAACATATTTATTTATTACTTATTAGTTAAAATTATCTCACATCTGTCAGAATGGCTAAAATTGAAATCTCAAGAAATAAGTGTTGGTGACAAAATGGAGAAAAAGGAACCCTTACACTGTTGGTGGAAATGCAAACTGGTGCAGCCACTGTGGAAAAGAGTATGGCGATTCCTCAAAAATTAAAAACAGAGCTACCCTTTGTTCTAGTAATCAAACTACTGGGTATTTACCCAAAGAATACAAAAACACTAATCAAAGGAATATATGCACCCCTATGTTTATTGTAGCATCATTTACAATAGCCAAACTATGGAAGCAGCCTAAGTGTCCATCAATAGATGCATGGATAAAGAAGATGTGGTATAAATACATATATATACACTGTCGAATATTATTCAGCCATAACAAGTGAAATCATGCCATTTGCAACATGGAGTTAGTGTATTGCTAAGCAAAATAAGCCAGTCAGAGAAAGGCAAACACCATATGATTTCATTCACAAGTGGAATTTAAGAAACAAAACAAATGAGCAAAGGAAAAAGAGAGTGGGAGACAAACCAAGAAATAGACTCTTAACTATAGAGAACAAACAGTTGGTTACCAGAGAGGAAGTGGGTGGAGGGATGGGTGAAATAGGTGATGGGGATTAAGAGTACATTTATCTTGAGGAGTACTGAATAATATACAGAATTGCTGAATCACTATATTTTACACCTGAAATTAATATAGCACTTTGTGTTAACTACACAGGGATTAAATTTTTAAAAATGAAAAAAAAAATAGCCTAATATGTAACAATCGCAACAAAACAATGTCAACATTGTTATTATTATTGGATTACAGAGATAATGGAGTGAATTTAAGGAAACAACAAGGGGGCAGGGCAGGTAGGAATCAGATAAAGATTCTTGTAAATTATTGTTTCTTTTTTTTAAATTTTCATCAAAACAGTATTCCTTGTTTTTGCACCACATCCAGTGCTCCATGCAATCCGTGCCCTCTCTAATACCCACCACCTGGTTCCCCCCACCTCCCACCCACCGCCGCTTCAAACCCCTCAGATTGTTTTTCAGAGTCCATAGTCTCTCATGGTTCACCTCCCCTTCCAATTTCCCCCAACTCCCTTCTCCTCTCTAACTCCCCTTGTCCTCCATGTTACTTGTTATGCTCCACAAATAAGTGATTCTTGCCATGAAGGTGAAATGGGAGCAGATGAAAAGTATTAAGAAGGATTTGTGTTTGAGAAAGTTAATCAGTTGTTAGAGAATGTTTGTAATGCATCTGTAAAAAAAAAGTTATTTGTGAGCATGCTTTATTTCCCTGTCTAAATTGTATGTTGAGGGCATGTGTTTCATTAGTTTTGGAATCTGACCATAGCACCCAGCCAAATGTTTATTTGTAAGTAAGGACTTAAGAAAGTTTATTAAATTGAATTTAAATTGTAATGCTCTAATTTCATACAAGTGAGAGTATTCTCAAAATACTCTCCTTAATTCCTAAAATATTATCAATGATTAGAAGAATTCTGTAATTCTTAGAGAAAAATACTTAAAGTATAAAATTTATTAGTTATTAATCATAACCACTGCTGAATTTTGCAGTAAGTTTTCCTGACCTTCAGTATTGTAATTTAGCAATGCAATGCTTCTTAATAGAAAATGACTAACATAACATAGTAAATAATAATAATTGAGGAAAAAAAAAGGAAAATGAAGATATGGTTAAAGTCCTAGGCCTCACTATAGAATCTAAAGACCCTATTTCAAACTATATGAGAAAAAAAATTTTTCAAAATGTTTTAATATGTTTAAAAAAATGCTAATTGTTTTTCATGCTATTGTTTGATTCAAACATGGAATAATCCATTAATTAACTATTTGAAGTAATGGGTGCAGTTTTAACTTACGTGTAAGCTATAGTTCCCCATGGCTAACTTAGAGTTCAAGCAGATCTAAGACACCAATGAGTCCTTGATGCATAACTGTGGTGATTTTTGTCTTTTAAAACATTCCAAATTTAAGAAGTTGCCTATCAGAATAAACTTCTATGATGAATAAAATTCACTCACTGGTGAATCGTTAATGTTCCTCAGGAATAATTTGACAAGGAGATTCTTATTGTTAGGCTGTCTATCATCTATAAAGCTTTTATATAAAGCATTTTGGACTTCTACTACAGTAACAATAATAAAAAAGAAGAATCATTTACTTAATTGCATATAATCTTGATTTTTTTTGTGTTAAATTCCCTTTCTTTTAGTCATAGTCCTATTCTTCACTCAAGACTTAAAACAATAAGGAGCATCTAGGTGGCTCAGTCAGTTAAGCATTTGTCTTGGGCTCAGTTCACAATACCAGGATCCTGGGATCAGGTGCCACATTGGTCTCCCTGCTCAGTGAGGAGCCTGCTTCTCCATCTCCCTCTGCCACTCACCCTACTTGTGCTGCTCTCTCTCCCTGATAATTACATACATACATACATACATACCCACATATATACACACATACATACATGCATGCATACATACATACACAAGTCAGCCAGAGCTGCGAAAAATTCCATGCTCTGAATTTCTGGCCTCTTCCTTTGATCTCAATGCATGTTCTAGATAATTCCAGTATTCACTTTATATTACCAAAAGATAGAATATCCTTGTCAACTCTTCTACTATCCCCACCCCCACTTTATTGAGATACAACTCACATATAACATTATGTAAGTTTGAGGTGTACAACATGATGATTTGATACTGATACTTTGATGTATTTTCTGAAATGATTACTACAATAAAGTTAGTTAACACTTCATCATATCACATGATTACTTTTTCTTTTGTAGTGAGACCATTGAAGATTTATTGTCTTAGAGACTTTCAAGTACATAAAGAAGTATTTTTTAAAAGATTTTATTTATTTAGTTGAGAGAGAGAGAGGGAGAGAGAGAGAGAAAGCATGAGCAGTGGGGAGAGGGAGAAGGAGGCTCCTGCTGAGCTAGGAGGCCTACATTGGCCTTGATTCCAGGACCCTGGGACCATGACCTGAGCTGGAAGCTGATGCCTAACCAACTGGGCCACCCAGGTGCCCCATAAAACAGTATCGTTAACTGTAGTTACCATGCTGTGCTTTAGATCCCAGGATGTGTTCATCTTATAACTGGAAGTTTGTACCCTCTCACCAATGTATTTCCATCCTATTTCCCAGCTCCTGGCAGTCACCACTCTACTCTGTTTCTATGAACTTGTCATTTTTATATTCCACATATAAGTGAGATCATACAGTATTTGACTTCTGTTGTTTGGCTTATACCCCTTCTATCTTTTAAGACATTTTGTTAACACTTATGACCAAAGAATTGCCTTGCGCTAGTAAAGTTCTCAAAGTATTTTATAAAAAATCACACACTATTTTCCACATACTTACAGAAATTTCCCCACACAACACAAACTTTCAACTATTTAACTATTAAACAGAATTTCCCTTTCCATATTGAAATAATTTGTAGCAAGAAGAAAACAAAAAATAGGAAAATTTAGCCTCCCTCGAAAATTAAGAATAAATGCAATAAACTTCTCCCCTGAACCTATCTTATATCTTTGTTTGAACATGGGTTTGTGAACAATGCAGAGGTTTAGTTTGCAGCTTTATTCTCTAACAAACTCAGAAAAGCATTCCTGGAAGGGATCAAAGAAGGAGTAGTTACCTTGCTCTATAGAGAAATTTTTATTTAGACTTATAGCTAACCACAAGACAGAAAATGAGTTGATTACTCAAAAATTTACAACAGTGGAGATATCTAAAAGTAACTGAACTATGTACAAACCTTTGTTCACTTGGGTTGTGTCTTCCTCACTAGAATTACTATCTAAACATAAAAAAAAAAATCCTTCTTCAATGTGCATCCTGAAGTTTATATCCATGCTGTCAATTTATGTTGTAATTATATTTGGGGTAACCTAACTCTACAAATAATCTCACTAGTTTTTCCTTTTTCATTAAAACAGTGCCATCTCGGGATGCCTGGGTGGCTCAGTTGGTTAAGACGCTGCTTTCGGCTCAGGTCATGATCCCAGAGTCCTGGGATCAAGTCCCGCATCAGGCTCCTTGCTTGGCAGGGAGCCTGCTTCTCTCTCTGCCTCTGCCTACCACTCTGCCTGCTTGTGCACTCTCTATCTCTCTCTGACAAATAAACAAATAAAATCTTAAAAAAAAACAAAAAAAAGCAGTGCCATCTCCATGGTAAGCGTAGGAGATTATATATATATATATATATATAATATATCATTATATTATATATAATATATATTCTATATCATATGATTTTATATATCATATATTATATAATCATAGTAATGATTATATAATAATTATAATAGCATATATTATATATTGTATTTGTATTTGTATTACATATATATGTATACATACATATATATATGCCTTGATTTTTAATTCAGAAGCAAATTCATCAATTATGTAGACATTCTATTCTCCTTATTGTTAGTTTGACAAATAAAGGTGTGCCATGGTATAGGCCACAGCTTAGTACAGGCTACAGAGGAAGAGTTAAGTGGAGAAACAGTAACAATAAGGTAAGGCAGAGTGGGTTGCCTGCTTCTTAATACCCATAGTAAGTATTTTAAACTGCATTCCTTAACTTACTACGCTGCAAATAATTATAAGAATTTTAAATACAAAATGCTAATTTCCATGGAAGAAGATCCATTATTGCACTATGATTCTCCAGAATTTTTGGTTGTTTTGAACCTATGTAACACTAAATTCTATTAAAGATGCCATTTGTTAATACAGATAAATCAGCTTAATTACAATTGTTTTTATAATAGTAACTCAGTTAAGTTTGAACCTGTAATTTGTCTATGTTTAAAAAACAAAACACTGAAATTGTGGTGAAAATTATTGACGTTTTTTAGGAATGGACTGGAGAAGGAAGAAGGAAACAAGGTCTACAAGTGCTGAAGACACTAATCAAGAGTATAGTCCAGGAATGGAATAGTGCTCCAGCGTGGGAGTGGGAGCATGGGGCTGATAGACAAGCAGCTCCCTCTGTCCACTCTTTCTTCCCTGCCCCTCAGTTTCTCATTAATTATTCTGTCCCATGGAAAAGGATTGAAAACATGTTACAGGAATAAAAAGCACATTGAAGACCTGCTGTGACATCAGTACAGAAGAGGCTGTCCTGACCCTGATTGTTGGGGTTCATGTAAGGACCCCCCCCCATTTTGTCTTGGCATGATTAGGCAAAGAAGGAGACAGAGGACAACTCTCTCTTCTCTGGGCAATGAACTTTGGGTAGCTTAGAGAAGTGGTACTTGCCTGAGGAGACTGGGAAATGGCCTATCTATAAAAATATGAGGGGTACTGGAACTGGCTTTCCCTAGATTTCACTGCTTCCCATATGCACTGCCATTCTTCCCATAACCATCCATAGCATCAGTTCTAGGCATTTTTCTCTCCCCCAAATATTTGCCTTTCGTTTTCCTTTTGACCATATACTACTCTATATGGGAAGAGATGAGAAGAATATTTTAATTATTAAAATGTTGAATGTAACTTGTGAATAGCCAGTGCAATGTAAGAAAAAAAGAATATGATCACAGTGGCTGTTACAGGGTTAGTTGTCATTGTAGCCCTATTTGAAAGGATAATACTTAACTGGGGACTCACTGATATGTAAATTTTAAAAAGACCAATCAGAAAGAACTTATATCTAAACATCATGTTTTCCAGAAGGACGTTTATTCTGTAGAAAATTGTAAGGTAATTTCTCTATTTTTTACTTCATCAGCAGGCCACAGTTAAGAAAAAATACATAACATTTAGGAGTCCCATTTTCTCTAAAACCAGTGAAGGGAGTAATCTTCCTTATGCATGTACTATATACTCATACTCTAAAGGTAGAACATTGGGGCACCTGGGTGGCTCAGTGGGTTAAAGCCTATGCCTTTGGCTCAGGTCATGATCCCAGAGTCCTGGGATCGAGCCCCGCATCTGGCTCTCTGCTCAGCAGGGAACCTGCTTCCCCCTGTCTCTCTCTGTCTGCCTCTCTGCCTACTTGTGATCTCTGTCTGTCAAATAAATAAATAAAATCTAAAAAAAAAATAAATAAAGGTAGAACACTATTCAACAGGGTTTTATGTGGGCTTATGCACATTGAAATAAACTTCCTTCCCATGGCATTCAATGTGTTACAACAAGGTCAGTTTGAGGCAAAAAGGCCTATTCTTTGGTCAAGAAGGTCCTTATGTGGTATTTGTAAACAGTACTGAAGCACTAGGATCATTTTTTTTTCAAACTAACAGAAAAATCTGAGGAAGTAAAAAAGAAAAAAAAAAGAAAAGAAATGAAAAAAGAAAAAGCCAACTTTCTTTTCCAAGCTTATTCGGGCAGAAGGGTGACCTGAATTCAGCTAATAGTAGGCATAATAAAATAATTAAGGACATTAAGTATACTATAAAGAAAGTTAGGGTTAAATAACAACCACACCATATACTAACTATATGACCTTGTATATGTTATTTAATTATTCTATCAGTTTCCTTGTGTAAATAGTGAAGAAAGTGATTGTATCTATTTCACAGAGCTATTGTGCCATTTAAATATGTTAGTACTTACTCAAAATAGCCAAGATATGGAAAACTGCATGAAGATTCTTCAAAAAATAAGGAATTTTTTTTTTATGGTCCAGCAACCCATTTCTGGGTACTTATCCAAAACAATTAAAATCAGGATCTCAGGACACCTCAGTGGCTAAGTTGATTAAATGTCTTGTCTTCAGCTCAGGTCATGATCCCATGGTCCTGGAATCAAGCCTTGTGTTGGGTTCCTTGCTCCACAGGGACCCTGCTTCTCCCTCTCCTTCCTACTCCCCTATTCATGTGTGCTCTTTCTGTCTGTCTCTCAAACAAATAAGGTCTTTAAAAAAAATCAGGATCTCAAAGAAATAATTGCACTTCCATGTACACTACAGCATTAGTCATAAAAGCCAAGAGCTAGAAACAACTTAAATTTCCATTATTGGATGAATGGATAAAAAAAATGTGATATGTATATATGGAATATTATTCAGTCATAAAAAGAAAGAGATCCTGGCATTTGTGACAATATGTATGAAACTGGTAGACATTATGCTACATGCAATAAGACAGATAGGAACAAACATATACTCTATGATCTCACTTATTTGTGGAGTCTTAAAATTTTTTTTGAACTCATCCAACCAGAGTAGAAAGGTGTTTGCTTCATGGTTGGGGGAAATGGTCAGATATTGTTCAAAGAGAACAAACTTTCGTTTATAAAATGAGTAACTTCTGGGTTTCTAATGTGCTACATGATGACCATAAGATTGTATTGGATACTGGTATGCCTGGTACTCAGTGGATTGAGACTCTGCCTTTGGCTCAGGTCATGATCTCAGGGTCCTGGGATCGAGCCCTGCATTAGGCTTTCTGTTCAGCAGGGGGAGCCTGCTTCCCCCTCCCCCTCTGCCTGCCTCTCTGCCTACTTGTGATCTCTCTCTGTCAAATAAATAAAATATTTTTTAAAAAAGATAGTATTGGATACTGAAATTGGCTAAGAGAGTAGACCTTAAGAATTCTACATGCACACACACACACACAAACACACACACACACACACACACACAACCCAAATGGTAACTATGTGAGCTGATGAATATGTTAATTAATGTGATTGTGGTAATCATTTCACAATGCATACATATATTAAATAATCACATTAAACCCCTTAAATATATATAATTTTATCAATTATATGTCAATAAACAATATATTGACATGTAACTTGAATTTGAAGAACAGAGCTAAATTAGTACAGAATCAGCTGGATCCAAGATTCCAAATAATGTCTTTTGGGCTTCAGATATTTTTCTCTCTTTCTTTCTCTATCTTTGCCTACCCCCTTCTCTCTCTTCCTCTATTTCTTTCATTTAGTCTCCCAGCTTTTATTTTGTTGTTGTTGTTGTTATTGTCTTTTACATAATTCTTAGGCAGATTCTTTCATATTGTGAAATACATATTCCTAGGCAGCTCTAGGATGGCACTGTCTTCAATATCCAGGTTTTCAGAAAAAAAAAATTCTCTTTCTGAGTCCATATCTAGCCCATAAAATACTCTGATTATTCTGACTGTGGACCAATCATTGTGTCCAGGGCTACTGAGTACTCTGATTGGTCAGGCTGATTCATAAACCTGCCATTTAGAAAGAATAAAAAGAGCCTCATCATTTTGGGGTCTATGAGAATTGTATGGCACAATGATGCTCAACTCTATTTAACCTTAGAAACAACTTGGAATCTCTTTTGTAAAAAATAAAGGGTCCTAGGGCATAGCCATTAAATTATGTGAAAAGAATGTGCATCAAGAGTTGAAGACCACTGAAATAACATGATATGAGAGGTCATTACCAAAGGAGGAAAAACAGGTCTTGTTTGTTTGTTTTGGCCAGAAAAGAAAAGAGTGGTAGAAAACAGCACAAAACAGACGTTAACTACAAGAGTTTAGCAAAATGCTTGGTACATTCTAAAACCTAAAATTTTAGTTATTATTGTTAATATTTTATTATGAAATAGGAAGATACAGGGTGATGATTTAAAATGTTAGTGTGTACCACTTCCTTTACATGTGCAAACAGTAACTGTAGGCTAATAGAAAAGACCAAAAAACCCAGCAATTTTGAGGAAAGAAAGATTAAAAAGATGGTAGATAATCAAAGCAAGGCATAGGTAGATTTTTATGAGAGAACAAAATTATTCTAAAAACCTGAAAAAAAATTCTAATTAGGGTGTCTGCATGGCTCAGTCTTTTAAGCATCTGCCTTCAGTTCAGGTCATAATCCCAAGGTCCTGGAATTGAGCCCCTTGTTAGGCTGCCTGCTCAGCAGGGAGTCAGCTTCTCCCTCTGCCTCTCCCCCTACTCATGCTCTCTCTCTCTCTCAAATAAATAAATAAAAATCTTTACATAAATAAATGAATAAATAAATAATTTTAATAATTGATTCAGAACAATTTATGTCTTAAACAAATATTTATTGAGGATCTACTATGTACCAGACATTGTTCATGTACTATGGGTTTATTAGTAAATAGAAGAAAAAAGAAAATATAATTCCCTACTCTTGTGTAGTTTACTTTTTAGTCAATAGAGATAGTAAATAAATAAAAAGAATAAACAATATATCATGTAGTCATAAGTGCTGTGAAGACAAAGGAGAGAATAGGGAGATGCCAGATAGAGGGTAGGAGAGGAGGTAGTAGTTTGCTGCAAGTTTACATAGGATGTCCTGGGAGTCCTCTGTGAAGTAACATTTGAGTAAAATCTGAAAGAAGTTAAGAGAGTATATATATATTTCCATTTAGAAGATAAGTATTCTAGGCCAATTAAAGAAAAAAAAAGCAAATACTTCAAAGTGGGAACATGCCTGGAGCTTTTGAAGGACAGAAAGGAAGCCAGGACAGTTGTAGTAAAGTAAATAAGGCAGAGATAAATAGGACATGACGTTAGGGAGGTTGAGAGAGACCAGACTATGTAGGACCTTATAGATAAGAGCTTGACAAACTTTTACTATAATGGGCCCAGATAGCAAAAATTTTAGGCTTCGTAAGCCAAAAGACAAAATTGAAGTTATTGTGTAGGTACTTAACATAACAACAGAGAAAACAAATATCCACTATTTTTATTGACAAAATTCAAAATACAATATTCATAATTGACTACAAATTTTTGTAACACAGGTTGACCAACCAGAGGAATGGCATTCTTTCAGAGGGGAGGAACATAAAGTTTATCTTAGTGGACTTCAAATGTAGTGTTTCCTATGATCAAAATCAATTGCAATTATTAAGCTCTTAATGCTGATCTGTAATGAGGGTTTATGTATTTCATTATTGAAAGATGTGTATTTTCACACCAATAGGTATTTCAAAATATGGATATTGGTCTATAGCTTTAAATAAGCATATTCATTGCTTGGAAGACATATAAAGAATTCCTTTATGCTCTTGATATTTGTCTTTTAGTATGTCAGTATATTGCAAATTAACTTAAATTGAAGGTGAACATGAGGTGACAGTTCCTCAGTGGCACAGTTTAGATTTTGAAAAATGGATGCTTTATTTTGCACTGGTGTAAAAATCAGGAAAATACTTTTGGAACTGTATTTTGAGCTCAGTAAATGTATCCACACAAATTTGTAGAGAAATCTAAAGCTTGTTTCCTATTTAAACTTTGTATAGGATGGAAGTGTACTGAGCTTCTTGACATTACCTGTGATGCAAATGTTAATGGTCTTCAAAATGGTTGCCACAGTACAAGCTTCACATATAAGTGCTATTTTGCCTTATAACTGTACGTAGAATTCATTCATAAACATTATGAAGTTTCTGCGCAAGAACTAATTCATAAATGTTTTTGGTGTTCAAAAATATAGGTTGAAAACAATTATCATTCAGAAAAAATTAAATTATCAACTCTGAGGTTAAAAAAGTAATAAAACTATATAACTGCTAAGTTATCAAACTGTTATCTGTTTGAGGAAATTGAGATATACAGGTTTTAATACTGATAATGGTTCTGTACACAAGAATGAGTAAAATTTACCATTGACTAATGGTTCAATAACACATGACAGATTCAGAAGTTTTCCATAATGTACCTGCTGATGAATAATATAATGAATAACCATAGCCTTTAAACACTTCATATTTCCATGTGATTTGAAACTTTTTTCAACTAATACTTTCTCTGCTCCATGCATATTGTTACTACCATCAATTTCACTCTTCTTAACAGACTCCATTTCATGGTGTATTGAGTTGGTGTTTTCTCAACTTCTTTCAAAATGTTCTTTCTGACAGCTTTGGAGGACAGGAATGAAGACAGTGGCCTCCCAATCTCCATAACTGTAGGAGCTGAGAGCTTAGGGCCCCACACCTGAGTGCACCCTCAGAGAAAAGTAGTCATTCCCTCCCTTCTCCCTGGTCCCCAGCTGCACTCTGAACTCACCCAGCCTGTGACTGAGCATTTCTATTTCTGGTGCATGGCCCCATTTGGAGTCCTCAAACCCAGCTGATTATTGCAGCATGCTCCCACATCCTCCTCACAAGAGAAGAAGATTTATTTATCTGGAGAGAAGGGACAAGATGGCAGAGAAGTTGGAGACCTCTATTTCAACTGGTCCCCAGAAGTGAGCTAAATATCTACCAGAACACTCTGAACACCCATGAAATCAGCCTGAGGTGTAAGATTATACACTTCTAGATCTCTACGGGGGGGGGGGGGCAGGAGATCATGAGTGGAGAGGGGCATCTTGACTGGATCATGGTTGATACATTCAGCTATAGATCCCCTCAACCACCTCTCACCAAAATGACTAGGAGGAGGAACACCCAACAGAGGAAAATTTCAGAGACTGTGACCTCTGCCAAAGAACTATTGGATATGGAAAAACAACAACAACAACAACAACAACAACATTTTGGAAATGGAATTCAAGGTAAAAATTTGTCCAGGCAATGGTTAGGTTGGAGAAGACCATTAGCAGCAAAATGGAATCTCTAATGGTGTAAGTGAGAGCAGATCTGGCAGAAGTTAAAAAATGTTATCAAGGAGATCCAATCTAATCTAAATACTCTATCAGCTAGGGTAACTGAGTCAGAAGATCAAATTAGAAAAGCAAGATCAGGAGGAGGCCTGGAACAAACAACTTAGAAGCCATGAAAACAGAATTAGGGAAATAAATGATGCCATAAAACGTTCCAATGTCAGAATTATTGGGATCCCTGATGGGGTGGAGAAAGAGAGAAACTAGGAGATATATTTGAACAAATACTGGATGAAAATTTCCCTAATCTGGGGAATAGAACAAATGTTCATGTCCTAGAGGCAGAAAGGACATCCCCAAAGATCAACGAGTCTAGAAAGCCCCCCAGACACTTAATTGTGAGATTCACAATAATAAATTTAGACATGAGGTCTTAAGAGCAGCTAGGGGGATGAGATTCCTTACATACAGAGGAAGGGCCATCAGAATAATGTTAGCCCTGTCTACAGAAACTTGGTGAGCCAGAAAGGGCTGGCAAGACATATTTAGGGCACTAAATGTTAAGAACATGCAGCCAAGAATACTTTATCCAGCAAGGCTGACATTCAGAATGGATGGAGAGCTAAAGAGTTTCCAAGAGCAGCAAGGTCTAAAGGATTATGTGACCACCAAGCCAGGACTACAAGAAATACTAAGGGGTGTTCTATAAAAGAAGAAAGAACCCAAAAGTGACATAGAACAAGAATTTACAGAAACAATCTGTGGAAAGAAGGGCTTAACAGGCAACATGATGTCAATAAAAACTTATTTTTCAATAATCACTCTCAATGTGAATGGCCTAAGTGCTCCCATAAAAAGGCATAGGGTAGCAAACTGGATAAAATGACAGGACTCGTCCATATGCTGTCTACAAGAGACACTTTTGGAACCTAAAGATACATCCAGACTGAAAGGGAAGGGATGAAGAGCCATCTTTCATGCCAACGAGCCTCAAAAGAAAGCTGGGGTAGTGATTCTCATATCAGATAAATTCAATTTTAAGCTAAAAACTGTAATCAAGGATACAGAAGGACACTACGTCATTCTTAAAGGGTCTATCGACCAAGAAGATCTAATAATTGTAAATATTTATGCCCCCAACATGGGAGCACCAATAACATAAGCCAACTGATAAAGAGTCATATTGATATGAATACATCAATAGTAGGGGATCTTAACATGCCACTCAGCAACAGAGAGATCATCTAAGCAGAAAATCAACAAAGAAACAAGAGCTTTGATTGACACATTGGACCAGATGGACCTCATAGTTATATACACAGCATTCCACCCTAAAAAAAGCAGAATGCTTATTCTTCTTCAGCACACATGGAACTTTATCCAGAACAGACTATATACTGGGTCACAAATCAGGGTTCAACCAATACCAAAAGATTGAGATTATTCCCTGCATATACTCAGACCACAGTGCTTTGAAACTGGAACTCAACAAGAAAAAGTTTGGAAGGAATTAAAGCACATAGAAACTAAAGACCACCCTGTTTAATAATGTTTGGATCAACCAGGAAATCAAAGAAGAACTTATTTCATGGAAACAAATGAGAATAAAGACACATCGGTCCAAAACCTCTGGGATATGGCAAAGGCAGTCCTAAGGGGGAAATATGTAGTCATCCACGCCACAGTAAAAATAAATAAATAAATAAATAAATAAATAAATAAATAAAAATCCCCAATGTACCAGCTTGTTTTACACCTTAAAGAACTGGAACATCAACAACAAATTAAGCCAACCCCACACACAAGAAATGAAATAGTCAAGATTAGAGCAAAGATCAATGAGTCAGAAACTACAGATACAGTAGAACACATCAACAAAAGTAGAAGCTTGTTCTTTGAAAGAATTAATAAGATTGATAAACCACGGGCCAAACTAATCCAAAAGAGAGAGGACCCAAATTAATACAATTATGAATAAAAGGTGAGAGATCACGACTAACACCAAGAAGGTAGAAACAATCATCAGAAATTGTTATCAACAGTTATATGTCAATAAGTTAAGCAACATAGATGAAATGGATACATTCCTGGAAACCCATAAACTTTCAAGACTGAATCAGGAAGAAATGGACGACCTGAATAGACCAATATCTAGTAACAAAATTGAAGCAGTGATCAAAAAACTCCCAAAAAACAAGAGCCCAGCACCTAACCGATTGCCTGGGGAATTCTAAAAAACATTCAAAAAAGAAATAATACCTGTTCTCTTGAAGGTGTTTCAAAAAAAAGAAACAGAAGGAAAACTTCCAGACTCTTTCTATGAAGCCAGCATTACCCTGACCCCCAAACCTGGAAAAGACCTCATCAAAAAGTAGAATGTCAAACCAATATCTCTGATGAACGTGGATGCTGAGATACTCAGCAAGATCCAAGCTAATAGGATTCAACAGTACATTAAAAAGATTATCCAACATGACCAGGTGGGATTTTTCCCTAGGAGGCAAGGCTGGTTCAGCATTCACAAATCAATCAATGTGATAGAATAAATCAACAAGAGTAAATAGAAGAACCACATGGTCCTCTCAGTTGATGCAGAAAAAGCATTTGACAAGATATAGCATCCGTTCCTGACTAAAACAACTGAAAGTAAAGGAATAGAAAGAACATTCCTCAACTTTGTAAAATATATCTGTGAAAAACCCACAGCAAATATCATCCTCAATGGTGAAAAGCTGACAGCCCTCCCTTTGAGATCACGAACATGACAAGTATGTCCACTCTCGCCACTATTGCTCAATGTAGTACTAGAAGTCCTAGCACAGCAGACAACAAAACCAAATAAAATGGATTCAAATTGGCAAAGAAGAAGTCAAACTCTCTCTCTTTGCAGATGACATGGTACTTTATATGGAAAACCCAAAAACCTCCACCCCCAAACTACTGGAACTCACAAAGCAATTCAGTAATGTTGCAGGATACAAAATCAACGTACAGAAATCAGTTCCTTTCTTATACACTAACAATGGAAATATAGAAAGGGAAATTAGAGAATCGATTCCATTTACTATAGCACCAAAAACCATAGGAGACCTGGGAATAAACCTAACCAAGGAGGTAAAGGATCTGTACTCGAGGAACGACAGAACACTCATGAAAGAAATTAAAGAAGACACAAAAAGATGGAAGAACATTCCATGCACATGGATCAGAAGAGTAAACATTGTTAAAATGTCTATACCGCCTAGAGCCATCTATACTTTCGATGCCAACCTGATCAAAATTCCATGGCATTTTTCAAAGAGCTGGAACAAACAATCCTAAAATTTATATGGAACCCTAAGAAACCCCAAATTGCTAAGGAAATGTTGAAAAAGAAAAACAAAAATGAGGGCATCACATTGCCTGATTTCAAGCTTTACTGCAAAACTGTGATCACTAAGACATAATGGTACTGGCACTAAAACAGACACATAGAGTAGTGGAACAGAGTAGAGAGCCCAGATATCAACCTATAACTGTATGGTCAACTAATCTTCGACAAACCAGGTGAAAATATCCAGTGGAGAAAAGACAGTCTCTTCGATAAATGGTGCTGGGAAAACTGGACAGCTATGTATAGAATTATGAAGCTGGACCATTCTCTTAAACCATACACAGAGATAAACTCATAATGGATGAACAACTGCAATGTAAGGCAACAATATACCAAAATCCTAGAGGAGAACATAGGCAGTAACCTCCTCGACACTGGCCTCAGCAAATTCTTTTAAGACATGTCTCCAAAGGCAAAGGAAACAAAAGTGAAAATGAACTTTTGGGACTTCATCAAGATCAAAAGCTTCTGCACAGCAAAGGAAACAGTCAACAAACAAGGAGGCAACACACAGAATGGAAGAAGATATTCACAAGTGACACTAGAGACAAAGGGCTGGTATCCAAGATCTGTAAAGAACTCCTCAAACTCAACACCCGCTAAACAGATAATCACATCACAAAATGGGCAGAAGACATGAACAGACAATTCTTCAAAGAAGACATACAAATGGCTAACAAACACATGAAAAAATGTTCATCATCATTAGCAATCAGGGAGATTTAAATCAAAACCACATTGATACCACCTTACACCAGTTAGAATGGCCAAAATTAACAAGACAGTAAACAAGAAGTGTTGGAGAGGATGTGGAGAAAGGGGAACCCCCTTACTCTATTGGTGGGAATGCAATTTGGTGCAGCCACTTTGGAAAACAGTGTGTAGATACCTTAAGAAATTACAAACAGAGCTACCCTATGACCCTGCAATTGCACTACTGGGTATTTACCCCAAAGATACGGATGTAGTGAAAAGAAGGACCATCTGTACCCAGTGTTCTTAGCAGCAATGGTCACTGTCACCAAACTGTGGAAAGAGCCCAGACACCCTTCAACAGTCAAATGGATAAAAAAGACATGGTCTATATATATATATACAATGGAATATCATGCCTCCATCAGAAGGGATGAATAACCAAATTTTGCATCAACATGGATAGGACTGGTGGAGATTACGTTGAGTGAAATACATCAATCAGAGAAAATCAATTGTCATATGGTTTCACGTACTTGTGGAGCATAAGGAATAACATGGAGGACATTAGGAAAAGGATAGGAAAGGTGAATTGAGGTAAATCAGCAGGGGAGATGAAAGATGAGCAGGGAGATGAAAGATGAGCAACTGATAGCCATTTGTATGTCCTCATTGGAGAAGTGTCTGTTCATATCTTCTGCACATTTTTTGATATGATTGTCTGTTTTGTGTGTGTTGAGTTTGAGAAATTCTTTAGAGATCCTGGATATCAACCTGTTGTCTGCACTGTCATTTGCAAATATCTTCTCCCATTCCGTGGGTTGCCTCTTTGTTTTCTTGACTGTTTCCTTTGCTGTGCAGAAGCTTTTGATTTTGATGAAGTCCCAAAAGTTTATTTTAACTTTTGTTTCCTTTGCCTTTGGAGACATATCTTGAAAGAAGTTGCAGTGGCTGATATTGAAGAGGTTACTCCCTATATTCTCCTCTAGGATTCTGATGGATTCCTGTCTCACATTGAGGTCTTTTATCCATTTTGAGTTTACCTTTGTGTATGGTGTAAGAGAATGGTCGAGTTTCATTCTTCTACATATAGCTGTCCAGTTTTCCCAGCACCATTTATTGAACAGACTATCTTTTTTCACTGTATATTTTTTTCCTGTTTTGTTGAAGATTATTTGACCAAAGAGTTGAGGGTCTGTATTTGGGCTCTCTACTCTGTTCCATTGGTCTGTGTGTCTGTTTTTATGCCAGTACCATGCTGTCTTGGTGATCACAGCTTTGTAGCAAAGCTTGAAATCAGCGAACGTGATTCCGCCAGTTTTATTTTTGTTTTTCAATATTTCCTTAGCGATTCGGGGTCTCTTCTGATTCCATACAAATTTTAGGATTATTTGCTCCAGCTCTTTGAAATATACCGGTGGAATTTTGATCAGAATGGCATTAAAAGTATAGATTGCTCTAGGCAGTATAGACATTTTAACAATGTTTATTCTTCTGATCCAAGAGCATGGAATGGTCTTCCATCTTTTTGTGTCTTCTTCAATTTCTTTCATGAGTGTTCTGTAGTTCCTGGAGTACAGATCCTTTACCTCTTTGGTTAGGTTTATTCCCAGGTATCTTTTGGTTCTTGGTGCTAGAGTAAATGGAATCAATTCTCTAATTTCCCTTTCTGTATTTTCATTATTAGTGTATAAGAAAGCCACTGATTTCTGTACATTGACTTTGTATCCTGCCACGTTGCTGAATTGCTGTATGAGTTCTAGCAGTTTGGGGGTGGAGTCTTTTGGGTATTCCATATAAAGAATCATGTCATCTGCAAAGAGAGAGAGTTTGACTTCTTCATTGACAATTTGGATACCTTTTATTTCTCTTTGTTGTCTGCTTGCTGTTGCTAGGACTTCTAATACTATGTTGAACAAGAGTGGTGAGAGCGGGCATCCTTGTCGTGTTCCTGATCTCAACGGGAAGGCTGCAAGCTTTTTCCCATTGAGGATGATATTTGCTGTGCGTCTTTCATAGATAGATTTGATGAAGTTCAGGAATATTCCCTCTATCCCTATACTTTGAAGCATTTTAATCAGGAACGGATGCTGGATTTTGCCAAATGCTATTTCTGCATCAATTGAGAGGACCATGTGGTTCTTCTCTCTTCTCTTATTAATTTGTTCTATCACATTGATCGATTTGCGAATGTTGAACCATCCTTGTAGCCCAGGAGTGAATCCCACCTGGTCATGGTGGATAATCTTTTTAATGTGCTGTTGGATCTTGTTTGCTAGGATCTTGTTGATACCACCTTACACCACTTAGAATGGCCAAAATTAACAAGACAGGAAACAACATGTGTTGGAGGGGATGTGGAGAAAGGGGAACCCTCTTACACTGTTGGTGGGAATGCAAGTTGGTGCAGCCACTTTGGAGAACAATGTGGAGATTCCTCAAGAAATTAAAAATAGAGCTTCCCTATGACCCTGCAATTGCACTACTGGGTATTTACCCCAAAGATACAGATGTAGTGAAAAGAAGGGCCATCTGTACCCCAATGTTTATAGCAGCAATGGCCGCGGTTGCCAATCTTTGGAAAGAACCAAGGTTCCCTTCAACGGACGAATGGATGAGGAAGATGTGGTCCATATACACTATGGAGTATTATGCCTCCATCAGAAAGGATGAATACCCAACTTTTGTAGCAACATGGACGGGACTGGAAGAGATTATGCTGAGTGAAATAAGTCAAGCAGGGAGAGTCAATTATCATATAGTTTCACTGATTTGTGGAGCATAACAAATAGCATGGAGGACAAGGGGAGATGGAGAGGAGAAGGGAGTTGAGGGAAATTGGAAGGGGAGGTGAACCATGAGAGACTGTGGGCTCTGAAAAACAATCTGAGGGTTTTGAAGGTGCGGGGGGTGGGAGGTTGGGGGAACCAGGTGGTGGGTATTGGAGAGGACACAGAATGCATGGAGCACAGGGTGTGGTGCAAAAACAATGAATACTGTTACTCTGAATAGAAATAAAAAATTAAAAAAAAAAAGATGAGCAACTGTGGATTCTGGGAATGAATCTGAGGGTTATGAAGGAAAGGGAGGTATTGGATGGGAGAGCCTGGTCATGGGTGCTTCTTTCATGGAGCACTGAGTGTGGTGCATAAACAATGAATCTTGGAACATGAAAAACAATTAAATTAAGATGTTAATAAAATGAAAAAAAAAGTTATTTCCTATAGCTGTTCTATGCAGACTATTTCTACATGTTAATTCTTCAGTCAGTTTATTTTTTTAAACAATTTTATTTATTTGTCTGAGAGGGAGATAGCATACAAGCAAGGAGAGTGGCACACAGACAGTAAAAGCAGGCTTCCTATTGAGCAAGCAGCCCAATGTGGGCCAGGATTCTGGGATCATGACCTGAGCTGAAGGCAGACACTTAACTAGTTGAGCCACCCAGGCATACCTTGTTAGTCACTTTAAACTTAGCATTGCCTCTTGAAATAAATGACAACTGAGCAGTGTTTATAACTTTTGTTGATGTATCAAAAGCCAAAGAAAATTCCTTGTAACAGTTTTCTTTGTTTTTCAATTAATTGACATTACTACCAATGTCCTTAACTCTTTGAGCATCTACTACAACTAAAAATTTGTAACCAAAAGCTTAATCCACTCACCATCACTTAATGGCTTTTCCTGCATGGCTAGCACATGAGCCACTCAGAAACTTACCTTGGTCGTGGTTTCATTTTCTTTTTTTTAATTTTTTTTATTGTTGATTTATGATTGACATATGGTGTTACATTAGATTTAGGTGCACAAAATATTGGTTCAGTAATTCCATACATTACTCAGTGGTCACCACAATAAATGTATTCACCATGTACCACTTTATAATGTTATTATAATATTATTGGCTGTGTTCACAATGCTATACTTTTCATCTCTGTGACTTATTTATTTTTTTAATAATAAGTTTGCACTTCTTAATCCTCTTTATCTACTTTGACCATCCCACCTCCCCTCTGACAATTATCAGTTTGCTCTCTGTATTTAAGAGTCAGGTATTTGTGATTTTGTTTATTTATTTTATTGTTTAGATTCAAATACAAGTGAAATCATATGATATTTGTCTTTCTCTGATTTATTTCACTTAGCTTGTATCATTTAGACCCATCCATGTTGTTGCAAATGGAAAGCTTTCATTCTCTCTTTAAATGGTTAAGTGATATCTCATTATATATATATGTATATACATATATATACACACACATATACATCACATATATGGATGAAGGTATTATATATGTGCAAATATACACACATTAAATGTATGTATATAAATACATATATGTATGTAATTATATAATTACATTATATATATAATTATATATTATATATATATAATTACAGCAGCACACACATATATATGACATACATACATGTATGTAATTATATAATTACATATTTATATAATTATATAATTACATATTTACATAATTACATATACATAATTACATATTTATATAATTATATAATTACATACATATATGTATGTCATATATATATATATATAAAATCTCTTCATCAATTCATCCATCAATGGACACTTAAGTTGTTTCTACGTCTTGGCTATTATGAATAATGTTTCTAGGGGAACCTGAGTGGCTCAGTGGGTTAAAGCCTCTGTTTTTTGCTCAGATCATGGTCCCAGGGTCCTGGGATTGAGCCCCACATCGGGCTCTCTGCTCAGCAGTGAGCCTGCTTCCCTCTCTGCCTGCCTTTCTGCCTACTTGTGGTCTCTCTCTGTCAAATAAATAAAATCTTAAAAAAAATAGAATAAAGTTTCTATGAACATAGGGGTACATATATCTTTTCAAAATAATGTTTTCATTTTCTTTGGAAAAATACCAAGTAGTAGTCTTATATTAACTTTTTATTTATATGAAGAAACTCTGCAGAGATGAGAGTCCATTTTAAATATTCTTATTTTCTGATTGTTGTTTTAAGTTGGGAATGTTGGGATGAGTGCTTCTCTAGTAATGTCAGCATATCTTATATTTGGTTGTCACAAAATGCAATACAGGATGTCTGGGTGGTACAGCCAGTCAAGTGTCAATATCTCTGTTTTGGCTCAGGTCATGATCTCAGGGATGTCAGATCAAACCCCCATCAGGCTCTGACCTGCGTGTGGAGTCCCTTTGAGATTCTCTCTCCCTCTCCCTTTGGTCCTCCTGCTCATGTTCTCTGTCTGTTTCTGTCTCTAAAATAAATAAATAAATAAATAAATAAATAAATAAATAAATAAATCTAAAAGGAAATACAATGCTTTGCCATCTAACTCAGTAACAAAATAATCCATGCTTCATTGTATCTTGAAAGAATGATATGGAAGTCCATTTTTTTATCATTTTTTAAATTTTCTATGGATATTCACTGGTAATGAAAAATAAGTAAAATATATGTATGGTGGCACATGTTGAAATTTAAATGTGTTAGAATTATAACCATAAGTCACTGTGATTTGTAGTTAACTGGACTGAAATACGAAGCAATGAGGGCCCTATATCTTTGTTTTTGTTGTTATAATTACATTGGATGTAGCTAAGGTTTGCTAGTTTTCTATTGTCTTTTTAGTCTCTATTTCATTTATTTTTGCTCTGGTTTTTCTTATTTTCTTCCTTCTAATATCTGCAATTTTCAGTTATTCTTCTTTGTCTACTTCCTTTAGATGTAAATTGAAGTTATTTGAGATATCTTTTTATTCTTGAGATAGGCCTGTATTGCTTTTTACTTTCCTCTTATAACTGATTTTGCTACATCCCATAGATTTCAGTATGTTATATTTCTGTTTTCTTTTGTTTCTTGGTATTTAAATTTTTTTTCTTTGAATTTTTCCATGACCCAGTAATTGCTCAGTAACATGTTTAATCTCTGCATAATTTTAGTTTTTTTCCAGTTTTCTTCTAGTAATTGATTTCTAGTTTTATACCATTGTAGTTGGAAATGGTGCTTAACATGATTTCAGTCTTCTTGAATTCACTGAAACTTGTTTTGTGTCCTAACATGTGATCTGTCTTGGAGAATACTTCATGTTCACTTGAGAAGAAAGTATATTCTGCTCTTTTGGATAGACTATACTGTATGTATCTGTTAAGTCTATATGGTTTAATATTTTGTTTGAAGCCAATATTTCCTCACTAATTTTATGTCTGGATGATTAATGAATTGATATAAGTGATGTTAAAGCATATCATTATTATTGTATTGCGATCAATTTCTCTCTTAATGTTTGTTAATATTTACTTATGTATTTAGGTGCTTCTTTGCTGGGTACACAGATATTTACAAATGTTATATCTTCTTGTGGCATTAATCCTTTCATCATTATGTGGTACCATTTTGTCTCTTGCTACAGTCTTTTATTAAAGCATATGAGTATGGCTACACCAGCTTCTTTTTTCATTTCCACAGAGTATCTTTTGCCATCCCTTCACTTTCAGTTTGTGTGTGTCTTTACTTGTGAAGTAAGTCCCTTGTAGGCAATATATTAATGAGTCTTTTTAAAAAACCCATTTTGCTACACTATGCCCAGTTTAGTAATGATGAACTATTTTACCTTTTGCTTGTCTAGAAAACTCTATGTCTCCTTCAATTCTGAAAGTTAGCCTTGCTAGGTGGAGTATTCTTGGTTAGAAGTTTTTTTTTTCCTTTTATCCCTTTGAATATGTCATGCCATCCTCTTCTGGCCTGCAAAGTTTCTGCTGAAAAATCTACTGATAACATTATGGGGTTTCCCTTGGGTATAACAGTTTGTTGTGTTTTTGCTACTTGTAAGATTCTATACCTTTAAAGTTTGACATTTTAATTATGTGTGTTGGTGTGGCTCTCTTTGGGCTGATTTTTTTTTTTTTAACTTTCTGTACTTCCTGGACCTGGATTTCTGTTTCCTTCCCTACACTAGGGACAATTTGAGCCATTATTTCCTCAAATAATTTTTCTACTCTTTTATCTCTTCTCCCTCTGAGTTGCCTATAAAACAAATGTTATTCTGTTTGATATTGTCCTATAGGCCCCTTAAGTTAAGTTCATTTTTTTAAATTTTTATTTTATTTAAACTCAAGTTACTTAACATACAATGTAGTATTGGTTTCAGGAGTAAAATTTAGTGATTCATCATTTATGTATAATACTCAGTGCTCATCACAAGTGCCCTCCTTAATGCCCTTCACCCATTTAGCCCATCACACCACTGACCTCCCCTCCAGCAGTTTATTCTTTATAGTTAAGAGACGTTTATTGTTTGCTTCCCTCTGTTTTTAACTTACTTCATTTTTCCTTTTCTTCCCCTATTTTCATCTATTTCGTTTCTTAAGTTCCACATATGACTAAAATCATATAGTATTTGTCTTTCTGTGACTGACTTCTTTCTTTTAGCACAATACACACTTGTTCCATACATGTCATTGCAAATGGCAAGATTTCAATATTTTTGACTGTTGAGTAATACTCCTGTGTGTGTGTGTTCCATTTTTTTATCCATCCATCAGTTGATGGATGTTTGGGATTTTTTTATAATTTAGGCATTATTGATAGCATTGCTGTAAACATAAGATTGCAGGGGAATCTGGGTGTCTCAGCAGGTTAAACCTCTGCCTTTGGTTCAGGTCATGATCTCAGGGTCCTGGAATGGAGCCCCACATCGGGCTCTCTGCTTGGCGTGGAGCCTGCTTACCCCTCCCTCTCTCTGCCTGCCTCTCTGCCTACTTGTGATCTCTGTCAAATAAATAAATAAAAATTTTAAAAAAATAAACATAAGATTGCATATGCCCCTTCTAATCAGAATTTTTTTATCCTTTGGATAAATACCTAGTACTGCAATTGCTGGGCCATACAGTATTTTTACCATTTTTAAATTGTTGAGGAATCTCCATAATGTTTTCCACAGTGGCTGCACCAGTTTGCATTCCAACCGACAGTGCAAGAGGATTCTCCCTTCTGTGCATCTTTGCAACATCTGTTGTTTCCTGTGTTGTTAATTTTAGCTATTCTGACAGGTGTGAGGTGGTATCTCATTGTGGTTTTGATTTCTGTTTCCCTGATGATGACAGATGTTTAACATTTTTTCATGTGTCTGTTGGCCATTTGTATATCTTGTTTTTTTTTTTTTTTTAAGATTTTATTTATTTATTTGACAGACAGAGATCACAAGTAGGCAGAGAGGCAGGCAGAGAGAGAGAGAGAGAGGAGGAAGCAGGCTCCCAGCTGAGCCAAGACCCTGATACAGGGCTCAACCCCAGGACCCAGGGATCATGACCTGAGCCAAAGGCAGAGGCTTTAAGGTCTTTGGTTTTGAAATCAAGATAATTTTGGCCTTGTAGAATGAGTTTGGAATTTTTCCTTCCATTTCTATTTTTTGGAACTGTTTGAGAAAAATAGGTTTTAATTATTTTTAAAATGTTTGGTAAAATCTCCTGGGAAGTTACCTGGCCCTAGACTCTGGTTTGTTGGAGACTTTTGATGATTCATTACTTTGCTGGTTATTGGTCTATTCATATTTTCTATTTCTTTCTGTTTCAGTTTTGGTTTCTAGGAATTTATCCATTTCTTCCAGATTGTCCAGTTTGGTGACATATAATTGGTCATAATTATCTTATATTTGTTTATGTATCATGGTGTTGGTTGGGATTTCTCCATTTCCATTTATGATTTTATTTGTTTGGGTCCTTTCTCTTTTCTTTTTGATAAGTCTGGCTAGGAGTTTATCAATTTTGTCAATTCTTTCAAATAACCAGTTCCTACTTTCATTGATCTGTTTTTACTGTTGTTGTTGTTTATTTCTGCTTTAATCTTATTTCCCTTCTTATCCTGATTTTAGGCTTTATTTGCTGTTCTTTTTCTAGCTGTTCTAGTTGTAAGCTTAGGTTGTGTATTTGAGACTTGTTTCTTGAGGAAGGCCCGTATTGCCATATATGTCCCTCTTATGACTGCCTTTGCAGCATCCCAAAGGCTTTAGATTGTCATGTATTCATTTTCATTTCTTTCCATGTAGCTTTTGATTTTCCCTTAATTTCCTGGTTTGCCCATTCATTGTTTAGTAGGATGTTCTTTAACTTCCATGTATTTGAGTTATTTCCAATTTTTTTCTTGTTGGTTGAGACAAGTTTCATCAAATTGTGGTATAGAAATATGGATGGTACGATATCAGTGTTTTTGTACTGGTTGAGGCCGCATTTATGATGCAGTATGTGGTCTTTTCTGGAGAATGTTTCAAGTGTACTAGAAAATAATGTGTATTCTGCTGTTTTAGAGTGAAATGATTTGAATATATCTGTTGAGTCCATCTGATCCAGTGTGTCATTCAAAGCCATTGTTTCCTTGTTAATCTGCTTAGATTTGTCCATTGCTGAGTGGGATATTGAAGTCCCTAATATTATTGTATTATTAATCAATGAGTTTCTTTGTTATTAATTGATTTGTGTATTTGGCTGCTCCTATGTTTGGGGCATAAATACTTGCAATTGTTAGTACTTCTTGTTGGATAGAGCCCCTTATTATGATATCTTTCTTCATCTCTTATTACAGTCTTTGGTTTAAAATCTAGTTTATCTGTTGTAAGTGTGGGTACTCCAGCATTCTTTCGATGTCCATTAGCATGACAAATTATTCCCCACCCTCTCATTTTCAATCTGGAGGTGTTTTGGGTCTAAAATTAATATCTTTTAAGCTGCAAACCAATGGGTCTTGTTTTTTGTTGTTGTTGTCGTTGTTGTTGTTTTGTTTTGTTTTGTTTTTAATCTCTTGTTATATCCTATGTCTTTTGACTAGGAATTTTAGCCCATTTAAATTCAGAGTAATTACTGAAATATATTAATTTATTGCCATTGTATTACCTATAAAGTTATGTTCCTGTAGATCTTCTCTGCTTCTTTCTAGTTTTTGTTGTTTTTAGTCTCTTTCCTATCCAAAGGGTATCCTTTAACATTTCTTGAAGAACTGTTTCACTGTTTGCAAACTCCTTTAGTTCTTGAATGACTTGGCAACTCTGTATCTCCTTCTCTTCTGAATGACAGCTTTGCTGGATAACATATTCTTGACTGCATGTTTTTCTCATTTAACACATTGAATATATCCTACCACTCTCTTCTGGCCTTCCATGTTTCTCTGAACAAGTCTGGTGCTAACCTTATGTATCTACCCTTATAGGTTAAGGGCCTTTCATCTCTAGCTGCTTTCAGAATCCTCTTTATCTTTGTATTTGGCAAGTTCTGCTATGATGTGTCTAGGTGTTGATCTGTTTTTCTTGATTTTGAAGGTAGTTTTCTGTGCCTCTTTGACTTGAATGTCTGTTTCCTTCCCCAAATTAGGTAAGTTCTCAGCTAGAATTTGGCCAAATAAACCTTTGCCCTTTTTTCCCACTCATCTTCTTCAGGGATTCCTACGATACAGATATGATTGCACTATATGGGATAGCTGTGATCCCTAAGTCTACCTTCATGAACTAACAAGTTTTTTTTTTAACCTCTTCTTTTAAGCTTCATTATTTTCCATAAATTTATGTTCTATATCACCAATCTCCTGTCTACTTCTTCTATCCTCATTTTGATTAAATTCCATCATTTTGGGGGCGCCTGGGTGGCTCAGTGGGTTAAGGCTTCTGCCTTCAGCTTGGGTCGTGATCCCAGGGTCCTGGGATTGAGCCCCACACCGGGCTCTCTGCTCAGCAGGGAGCCTGCTTCACCCTCTCTCTCTGCCTGCCTCTCTGCCTACTTGTGATCTCTCTTTCTCTATCAAATAAATAAATAAAATCTTTTTTTTTAATTCCATCATTTTTGCATTTCAGTTATGGCTTTTTTTTTTTTTAACCCGACAAGTTTTTAGGTCTTTTATCTGTGCAGCAAGGATTTCTCTGGTGTCTTCTATGCTTCTTTCAAATCTTCCCAGTATTCTTATGACTATTGTTCTAAATTCTTGTTCAGAACTATTATATATATCTATTTTGAGAAAATCCCTGGCTGTGATTTCTTCTTCATCTTTCTTTCGAAGTGAATTCCTCTGTATTGTCATTAGGTATCTTTCCTGTTCCTGAGAATGATGTTATGTTAAGAAGAAGTTATACACTATTCAGAACCTGGTGCTTCAAGAAGTATTTTAGGTGCATGCTGTGTATACTCTGCTGTTGCATTTTGGCTGGTCTTTCTACAGTCCTCTGCAGAGTTCCTCCTTGCTTATGGTGGGAGTGTTTGAGATTTAACTAGCTCTGCTTTGATTTGTTTGTTAAAATAAGCCTTCTGAAGGAAAAAAAAAAAAAAGGAAGGGAAAGAAAGAAAAAGCCTGATTCAAAAAAAAAGAAAGAAAAGGAACAACAACCACAAAACAGACTAACAAAAATCTATAAGCCTGATTCTAAAGGGGGAAAAAAAGAAGCCTGTTACAAAAAGAGAAAGTGTGCACAAATGAGAGAGAGAGAAACAAGCAAAAAATATTGAACAAAGAAAAAACTATAAGTTTGATTCCAAAAAGAAGAAAAAGGAAAGAAAGAAAAGAAAAAGAAGAAAAAGAAAAGAAAAAGAAAAAGAAAAAGAAAACCTGGTCCTATTTCTAACAGAATGGAAGCTGACATTTTAGAGTACTGTATAATCATTAGATTTCATGCATGTATGGTGACTGTGCTGGTCTTCTGGAGGAGAGGACAATTGTGCTGACTCACAGTCAGATATGCCTTTTAAACCCTACACTTGTACAGCACGGGGTGGCAGGATTTCATGTAAGTGGATCCCACCTCCCCTGGGGGCCCTGTGTTTCTCACTGATGTCTGACTGTGTTGGTGGTTAGAGGGAAAGTGGCACCACCCCACTCTCTTGTCCCTGCACAGGGGATCTCATGTCTTCCACTGTTTAAGAAGCCCTTGCAGAAAAAAACAAAAAACAAACAAACAAACAAACAAAAAACAAAACAAAACTCTAATCTTGTGTCCCAGGACTCTGTCAGATTCCTGCCCTGACCCCATCTGTTCCCCAGAGCCATTGCTGTGCCCAGCAGCACAGTTTTATTGCCTTTTGTCTCTGGCATGCAGCTCAGGTTCAAAACTCCAAATCGCAAAGGACCTGGCATGGTAAGGACACTCTCCACTCCCCCAGAGAAGAGCCTCACAGAGCTGCACCCAGGAAAAACAGGTATAAGCCTGCCTTGGTGCCCAGAGTCTACCATGAAACACAACAAAAAGCAACAACCAGGTTATCTGCCCTCTGCGTGCACCTCAGTCCCTTGCTGATGAATGGCCACTCACTGGCACCAGCAGGGTCTTTTATCATTGGAGAGAAAATATAAGCTCTTTCAAGTGTATTCCAGGAAGGGAAAGACTCTCCCAGTGAGATGCAGGGGATCCCTACACCATGCTGTCTTCTTCTAGGCCTGTGCCCTCCTTCTTCCCAGGAGCACACACCATGGCTCAACTCCAGCAAAAGTTATCTACTTCCAAAACTGAGAATTTGAGCACCACACAGCTTACAAAAACTTGTGATATGTAGTTCCTCTTGACTCCTCAGTAGTTTCGGGGAAGTGTTTTTCTTGAACGAACATAATACCCTATTCTCCTTTACTCTCTCTCTTTCTCTAACTTTTCACTCTCCACAGAAAGAACTCCTTCTATACTATGGCACTGTGGCTTTTCTCTCCCCCAGTTCACATCTATGTGCTTTGTTCTTGCCATGTTCTCTCCCTCAGACCATTCAGATCATTCTCCTAATCTTCAGATCAATTCCCTAAGTGGTCCACATATTTCATATTAGTCTAATTGTGCTCAAAGGGTGAAAAAATCCTAGGGTCCTCTTAGTATTCCACTAGCTCCTAAGTCAAATTCATTTTTTAAAAATTATTTATTTATTTATTTATTTATTTATTTATTTATTATTTTTCAGCCCTGTCTTGGTGTTTCATTTCTTTCTTTACCAGCTTCTTGATCCATTCTTTTGTTTTAGCCAGTCTTCTGTTGAACCCTTCTAGTATATATTTCAGTCTAGTTATTGCATTCTTCAATTCTGTGTCTTCTATTTGGTACTTTCTTACATTTTCTATCTCTTTATTCAAGTTCTCTTTGTATTTGTCTATTCTTCTGAGTTTGGTGAGCATCTTTATGACTATTACGTTGAATTCTTTATCAGGTAGATTACTTAGCTCTATATCATTAAGGTTTTTTTTTTCCCCTGAGTTTTTATCTTGTTCTTTCATTTGAAACATATTTCTGTTTCCTTTCCTTTTTTTTTTTTCTTGACTCTCTGTGCTTGAGCCTATGTATTAGGTGAAATAGCTACTGTTCTCAATCTTGAAGGACTGGCCTTGTGTAGGTGATGAAACTTCTCATTCAACCTTGTACTAACACTTGGCTGTCTTTCAAGCCTTTGCAATTTCCTAAACTGCCTGATTTATTATTGATAAGTTCTTATGGTTAAGGGTGTGCCAAGACATGTCAGTATCCCAGGGGAAGAAATCTCATTTAACACCTAGTTTCAGGCTGATTTGAAGCCATACCCTCAGGTAACACCTTTTAAAGTATGAAATTATATACAGTCCTGTAAGGCCACAATCATAATTCCTGCTGGGCTCCAGACCAGGAGATCTGGACATGTCCCCTGTGTGATAGTTTCAAAAATTGGGTCTTTAGATGAGTGTAGAAGCTCCTTTCTGGGAGGTCTTGTTGAGCTGTGGAAAGGCCAAAGAGATGCAAGGACAGTGTATCTCTGCTTATGTACCCTGAAAGCACCTCCTTCACTTCTAGATGTGTGGGAAATCTATAGTCTGTTCTCGGGCTGAAGCTCAAGTCAAGTAATGAGGCATTTTTCATAGGAAAACAGGGGTTGTTTCAATTTTCTGTATGTGCAGTGCCCTGGTGGGGGAGAGTGGCCTGCCGAGAAATTTCTTTCTGTTTGTGACATTCCTGTGGAGCTCAGAAATGCCAGCCTCCTTGGTCACCAGGACTAGGTGATCGAGGAGTATCCCTTTGTGTGGACTGTGTGTGATTACTGGTTTTAGCTGGGCAGCTGAAGAGTGTAGGGGATGGGACATCCTTGGTAGCTTCAGAAAAGCAGTGGGAAAAAGTTTCCAATGTGCATGTCCACATGCTTCATGAATTCAGCAGGAAAGTCCCTTGTGTGTGGGTGCACAGGAGAATGTTGCCACCACTCCCATTTACTAACACCATTCAGGGAGTGGGAAATTATATAAATGCTCTCAGTATCTCTCTTCAGCAAGTAAGCAGGATAGTGCTGTGAACACTCACCTTTGCCTGTTTTAGCAAGGTGGGAGGAGGGTGCTGTGTCAGAACCCACCTGTTCTAGCAGTGTAGGTGTGCAATGCAAAAGTGGTGTCTTCCAGTGCTTTCATCTCTTGGGAGAGTTTCAACTGAACCCTCCCACTCTAGCAAATCTTTTTAGATTAGCAAATAAATTTTCTTCACATATAGTCTAGGTGCTTTTAAAAATTGCAGGGTATTTCCTTGTTTTGCTGGGTCTTATGAAGAGTCTTACTGCACACAAGCTCTTTAAAAAGAGGAACCTGTTTTCTATACAACTTCAAGTCCATTGCACATCAGCCCTATTGGGTTTTTCTAAGCCAGTCATTTTAAGGTCTTGCCTGTTAGGTTCAGATCCCAGGAGTTGGGATGCCTAATGTGGGACACCAACCCAATGCTCCTCCAGGAGAAGTGCCAGGCTGATGATATCCTTGCCTATTGTGTGGTACTGTATTAAGGGTGAGGTTCTTTGGCAAGACCTTCTCTGCTTCTCCTACTCCTGTTACAATTATATGTATCTAATCCATTATGGAAAACAGTATGGAGATTCCTCAAAAAATTAAGAATATAATTTTTCTTCTTGAAATCTATCTGAAGGAAGCAAAAACCCTATGTTGAAGAGATAGCTGCACCCCCATGTTCATAGCAACATTATTTACAATAGCTAAGATATGGAAACAACTTAAGTGTCCACTGAGGGATAAATGGTTAAAGAAGTGTGTGTGTGTGTGTGTGTGTGTTCCCATGTACCCGTGTGTGTATATTATTCAGCCATAAAAAGGAAAACAAATTGTTGCCATTTGCAACAACATGGATGTACTGTGAGGAATCATGCTACATGAAATAAGTCAGACAGAAAAAGATACATACTATATGATCTCACTTATATGTGGAGTCTAAAAAACAAAAATGAAAACAACAACCACAACAACAAAAACAAAACCAAAAACAGAATAAAACAAAATCAAGAAAAGAGATCAGATTTTTATTTGCCAGTAGCAAGAGGGAGAAGTAGGAGTAATTTGAGGAAGGTGGTCAAAAGTTATAAACTTACAGTTATAAGAGAGTTAAGTACTTGGGATATAACGTATAACATGATGATTATAGTTAACAGTGCTCTATGGTATATTGGAAAGTTGTTAAGAGTGTAAATCTTAAGTGTTTTTAAAACAAGGAAAACAATCTTTCCTTTTTTAAAAAATCTATATAAGATGATGGATTTTAACTAAATTGCTCTGGTAATAATTTCATAATATTTGTAAGTCAAATCATTATGCTATATATCTTATTTTTTTTTCAGGATTGTATTTATTTATTTGACAGAGAGAGAGAGAATGAGAGAGGGAACACAAACAAGGGGAGGGGGAGTGGGAGAAGCAGGCTTCCCTATGAGCATAGAGCCCCACATGGGGCTTGATACCAGGACCCTGGGATCATGACCTGAGCCGAAGGCAGACGCTTAACTTCTGAGCCTCCCAGGGGCCCCTATGCCATATATCTTAAACTTGTACAGTTCCATATGTCAGTTTTATCTCAATAAAACTGGAAAAAAACACATGTAATTGCCTACTAATGGATATATAATGCATAAAAACGTTAAAGCTTATAGGGTATACAAAAATTATTCTCCAAATAGTTATTAAATTTCAATGTTTAGGGACAAGTATGTAGAGAATTAGAAGACTATAGTATTTTTCCTTCAAATTCTATCATTTAGAAGACTACAGTGTTTTTCCTTAAAATTCTATCTCTGTAATTCATTCTCTGAGCTCTTTAGTCCAGAAATTCAAAGAGGGAAATATGTGTGCAAAATTCACATTCAAAGTATATAGCAAAAAAATCTAGTTTCATATGATGTTAGGCCATCCTCATTGATGCTGGCACTTTAAGTTAGTTCTACTTTCTGCTATAATTCTTTAGCTCTCTCTTGAAAACAAAACAAAAACAATTTGTTAAGACCTGCTCCAAACAAATATAAGAATAGCACACAATTTTCCTTTGGCAAAAGCCTCTCTCTATCTGAACAACCCTGAGGCCTAGAACTCTCAGTGACACATCCGTATTCGCAAGGCAGTCTTCCCCTACTCACCACTGCTTCTACCTTGTACTTGTCATTTCTTTGGTTTTCCTCCTTGAAACTCTGGATACTGTACCTCATTCTCTCAAAGGGAAATTCTCTGTGCTTTCCAAGAAGGCTGATAATCTAATTAACTACCATGCACTAATGTGACTTGGAAGAAGTAAGCACATCAGAAGAATTTTAACAGTGTTTTTTTTTGTTTGTTTGTTTCTTGTTTTGTTTTGTTTTTAAGCAAATGCCCCAGCTTGTGTTGCCTAAATGCAAGTGTTAGGATGCTGAGAATTTCAGGGAAGGAAGGAAGAAAAAACAAAATTCAAAAGGGAAGATATTTGTGTGTAGGGGAAAACGATATTGCTCCAAAATTACTAAACCTGGCAGCTTCCCATTCAGCTTACTAAGTGTTAGCCTTGGACACAACAGATATGACTAAAGTAATACCTATATCTAGTGCTGGAAGAAAAGCCAGCAGAGAAGAACTAGGATGAAGGCTTCAAAGAAGTAAGTGAGGTCAATGGTCTAATCATTGAGACTGATGTCTAACTGACTCTGAAAAGAAGAAAAAATTAGGAGATACTATTTTTATTTATTTTTTATTTTTAAATTCTTTATTGAAATTCATTGTAGTTAACATACTGTATAATTAGTTTCAGGGATAGAATTTAGTGATTCATCATTTTCATATAACACCCAGTACTCATTATATCGAGTGCCCTCCTTAATGGCCATCACTCAGTTACTCCTTCTTCTCACCCACCTTACCTCTAGCAACCCTTAATTTGTTTCATAGGGTTCAGCATCTCTATGGTTTGCTCCCTCTCTATTTTCATCTTCCTTTTTTAAAAGATTTTATTTATTTATTTGACAGAGAGATAGAGAGAGAGCACCAGTAGGCTGAGTGTCAGGCAGAGAGAGAGAGAAGCAAACTCTCTGCCGAGTAGGGAACCAGACGCAGGGCTTGATCCCAGGACCACTGAGATCATGACCTGAGCCAAAGGCAACCACTTAACTGACTGAGCCACCCAGGTGCTCCTCTATTTCTGAGGACTCCATCTTATTTTCCAAATTTTAGGAGTTGCCACCTGACTTAATGAAACATGACTATGTCAGCCATATGTGAGCCCCAAGGACTTTTCTGCTTGCTCCTTTTGGATGGTGTTCCCTTGAGCTAAGTAGTTTCCTGACACACATGTACAGATAAATTCATAGCCAAAAACTCAAGAGAAGCCTTATGTAGATGTTCAGAACCTTCTCTTTCTAGACAGATTTCTCCTTTATGGAAAACCTGTCCTATGGATTCTACTTTCTGTGCTTTCTCTGAATGCTGGATTTTTTCTTAACTTTGGAAAATTACCAGTCTCTGTTTGTGTACCCCTGCCCTGTTCTATAGCCTAGAATCTGTCCAGATAGAAAGCTGGGCTACTCATATTGGGAATGACCTCACTTTTCTCCTTGCTTTCAGAAACAATAATTCTGCAGTTTCCTTTGTTCAATGCCTAAAAAACAATATTTAAATATTTTGCTTGATTTTTAGTTGTTTAAGGTAAAAGGGTAAATAAATCAAGTCCTTATTCAATTATAGATGAAGATGTAATTCTAGGTGAATATTTTGAGCTGACAAACAAATAAAAAACCCAAATCCACATATTGATTCAGATTTTAGGTTCAACTGCCATTTTTATTAAAATCATACATATATAGAGGTGATAAGAAATTATCTGTATCCGTCCAGCTTAAATCATAGGTTTCTTTGTATCCTTGCTGAGGACAGAACAAAATGCCTTTTTTTTTCATTTAAATGTATACATTTTTATTTGAATGTATAACACATTGTCAACTTTTCTCATAATTCTATGAAGATCACTTAATCTTAGTACTTTTTTTGAAAATTTTAAGAATTCTATATAAAATAAGCCTCCTCAAATAAGTTTCATAAAAGGATGCTAAGATGAGATGAATTCGAGTTGTCAATTATAATTAAGATGAAGGAAGACAACAGGTAAACAAATTTATAAACATCACATTCTCATGCTTGTCTTGCTTGTTACTTCACATTCTACTACCCATATTTTATACATCACAGATATGTTTTTATATGCCATATATATATTTTTTTTCTTTTCAGTGTTCCAGAATTCATTGTTTATGCACCACACCCATTGCTCCATGCAATACGTGCCCTCCATAATACCCACCACCAGGGTCACCCAACATGCCAACCCTCTCCCCTCCAAAACCCTCAGTTTGTTTCCCAGAGTCCACAGTCTCTCATGGTTTATCTTCCCCTCTGATTTCCCCCAACTCAATTCTCCTCTCCCTCTCCCAATGTCCTCTGTGTTATTCCTTATGCTCCACAAATAAGCAAAACCATATGATAATTAATTCTTTCTGCTTGACTTATTTCACTTAGTATAATCTCTTCCAGTCCTGTCCATGTTGATACAAAACTTGAATATTCATATTTTCTGATGGAAACATAATACTCCATAGTATATATGGACAATATCTTCTTTATCCATTTGTCTGTTGAAGGGCATCTTAGCTCTTTTGACAGTTTGGTTGGCAACTGTGGTCATTGCTACTATGGACATTGGAGTACGGATGGCCCTTCTTTTCACTACATCTGTATCTTTGGGGTAAATACCCAATAGTGGAATGGCAGGGTCATAGGGCATCTCTATTTTTAATTTCTTAAGGAATCTCCACACTGTTTTCTAAAGTGGCTGCACCAACTTGCATTCCCACCAACAGTGTAAGAGGTTTCCCCTTTCTCTACATCCTCTCCAACACATGTTTACTATCTTGGGACAGAATAAAATCTTACAGCAAATCCTGTTTCTTAAGTCTTAAAGCTAAATTGGTTCTTCCAAAATATACACAGAATTGTGAATGTATGTGTGTCTGTGTTGGTTTCTTTATGTTCAATGTAATCAGTTCTTAAGACCTTCTGCCAGATTCAACTTTTTCTAAATGTGTCATGCTAGATTGGGGGTGTTTTATTAATATTTTTCCTGACTCATTTCACCCTCTACTAACACAGACTTAAATCAAGCACTTCTTTTTGTCAAGTACATATATTAGGATTTTGTTTAATTTATTTTTTTCTAAAGATTTTATTTATTTTATTTAACAGAGATCACAAGCAGGCAGAGATGCAGGCAGAGAGAGAGGAGGAGGAAGCAGGCTCCCTGCCAAGCAGAGAGCCCAGTGTGGGCCTCGATCCCAGGACCCTGGGATCATGACCAGAGCTGAATGCAGAGGCTTTAACCCACTGAGGCACCCAGGCACCCCAGGATTTTAATTTAGTTATGTCTCTCTGTCTCTCTATTACACACACACACACACACACACACACACGCATATACACAGAAAGAAAGACACACATATAGAGACACACACATACAAAATTAAACATAAAAGTAAGTAAGTTATTTTAGACTATCTGTGTGAAAAATATTTAAGTTGCAAGAATATTCCTAGAATGATTGAAGTGATAGAACTCCTTGCTTTCTGCATGTGGATTCATTTCTTTCTGTATTTTTTCCTTCCATCCTCAAGTTTTCTATAACGTTCACACTGTTCTGTTCTCAGCATGTAAACTTATTCTTGGACTATTAGCCACTTCATACCCTCTCCATACCACCAGAATGATGAAATCATGAGTGCTGAGTGACATATATTTAATAAAATAGTACTTCTTATAACACTTTTCTTATTTGTGATTTTTGACAAGGATATACTATGCAGAAAATAATTTCAGTTTCCACCTTTTTTGTGTTTCCAAATACTTTATTGAAAATGACTTTTGAACCTAGACATATATCTTGGGTCTACTGGCAGGGCGGGGAAGATGACACTCTGTTATCCTGGCCTAATGTGTGAAGATTTGAGGTCAGGTGAGGCTCCATGAATCTTATTTTTAAAATGATACTACAGGGGCACCTGGGTGGCTCAGTGGGTTAAAGCCTCTGCCTTCGGCTCAGGTCATGATCCCAGGGTCCTGGGATCAAGCCCCGCATCCGGCTCTCTGCTCAGCAGGAGCCTGCTTCCTCCTCTCTCTCTGCCTGCCTCTCTGCCTGCTTGTGATCTCTGTTAAATAAATAAATAAAATCTTTAAAAAAAATAAATAAAATGACACTACAGACAAAAGGCTGATATCGAAGATCTATAAATAGCCCCTCAAACTTAACACTCACAAAACAGATAATCACATCACAAAATGGGCAAAAGACATGAACAGACACTTCTCCAAAGACATAGAAATGGCTAACAGACACATGAAAGAAAAGGTTCATCACCATTAGCCGTCAGGGAGATTCAAATCAAAACCACATAGAGATGCCACCATACACCAGTTAGAATGGCCAAAATCAATGAAAAAGTAAACAACAAGTGTTGTAGAGGACGTGGAGAAAGGGGCACCTTCTTACACTGTTGGTGGGAATGAAAGTTGGTGCAGCCACTTTGGAAAGCAGTGTGAAGATTCCTTAAGAAATTAAAAATAGATGGTGCATAAACAATGAATTCTGAAACACTGAAAAGAGATAAAATAAAATGAAAAAAATAGAAATTAAAAAAAGAGCTACCCTATGACCCTGCAACTGCACTACTAGGGATTTATTCCAAAGATACAGATGTAGTGAAAAGAAGGGCAATCTATACCCTAATGTTCATATCAGCAATGACCACAGTCATCAAACTGTGGAAAGAGCCAAGATGCCCTTCAACAGATGAATGGATAAAGAAGATATGGTCCATATATACTATGGAATATTATGTCTCCATCAGAAAGGATGAAATACCCAACTTTTGTAACAACGTGGACAGGATTGGAGGAGATTATGCTAAGTGAAATAAGTCTAGCAGAGAGAGTAAATTATCATATGGTTTTGCTTATTTGTGAAGCATAAGGAATAACATGGAGGACATTGGGAGAAGGAAAGGAAGAATGAATTGGAAGAAATTGGATGGGAATACAAACCACGAGAGACTGTGGACTCTGAGAAACAAACTGAGGGTTTTGGAGGGGAGAAGGGTGAGGGGTTGGGTGACCCTGGTGGTGGATATTAAGGAGGGCATGTATTGCATGGAGTACTGGGTGTGGTGCTTAAACATTGAATCTTGGAACACTGAAAAAAAATACAATAAATAAATAAATAGATAGGTAGATAAAAAATAATTAAATAAAATGACATTTTCCAAAGTCAAAAGGCATGTCCAGACTAGGGATGGAATTAAAACATGTGCTTCCTGGCAGTGAATCCCTCTGATATTTGTGTTCCATTTTGAATATGTAATTTAAAAATATTACTGACTCACATGTTGATATCACAGAATTTACTTCTCAAAGAGAAGCTAAGACATGAGACATCATTTAAAATTTAATAATTTTTTTAAATTTTCTTAAAATTAGGGACATTTAGTTGTATATCATGCATGTGAAATCCACACTATGCATTTCATTTAGAAAATTCACAAGTTCAATTTACATTAAACTACATTTTATTTTACTCCTTGTGCATTGTGATTTGGAATGAAAGGACAAAATCCCCTGTGCCGATTTTTGGCTATTTAACCAAGTTTCTAAGAGATGATTTTATTTATTTATATCTGTCTGGATATTGTATTTGAACTCTTTTAGTCAAATTCACTTGCCAAATGTGGATCAGGCCCTAATTACTCAGTATATAATATCCTTTTTATATATCACACAAGCTGATTGTTCCTGTCATTTTTTTATGAACAGACAGTATATTATATTCAAAGTTTATGAAATCCAGAATGAAAGTTACATTATGCCAACAACATGCTGAAATATACAAGTCATTCAAGCATACTTTTCATTATAGTCTTGAAAACTATAATTTTGGAAGCAAACTGTGGAAACAAAATTTTTCTTTTTTTTTTCAAAATTATTTCTTAATCATAAATAAAATAGAGCTGGAAGTTACCTGACACAATCAAGTTCTAAGAACCCATCAGAAGAAAAAAATTACATCTGTCTATGGGAAATGATTTTAAGTCAATCAAAGCAAGAGTCATATTGTGTTTGGGAGACCTTTTTCTTTTTTTATTTTACTTACCAAGAATGACATATAATTATCAAATTATCATAGTTAATAAACATTGACTAGAGTACATGGGTGGCTCAGTCATTAAGCATCTGCCTTTGGCTCAGGTCATGATTCCAGGATCCTGAAATTGAGCTCCACATCAGGGTCCCTGCTCAATGGGAAGCCTGCTTGTGCTCCCTCTCTTGCTGTTTTCCTCTCTGTCAAATAAATAAAATCTTTTAAAAAATTAAAAAAAATATTGATTGTCAGACACTGAGATAAAAATATATATAATTCTTAAAATTTTCTAAAATCTGTTTGCAGATATACATATAAAAAAGAGGAATAATAATACAAAGTAAAATATACTATGAAAAGTATATCTAGGAAGACAAAAGAATACGTAATACGCATGGACTGTGGTGGTAAAGAAATTCTTTGTCAGTAAACTGGAGTTAAAGCCAGAATTAGAAGAATGAATGGTTATTAAATGAATAAAAATGAAGGAAGTCACTCAAAGCAAAGAAGACCAAATAAGAAAAAAAAAAAAAACAGATGAAGAGATTACATCTCTGGGACAGAGGAATCACCTGTAGAGAAATGGAAAGATAGGAATTTGAGTTTTTCATTTTTTCCTAAGTTAGTTCTCCAGTATTTCTATTCAGCAACAAAGCAAGTAGGTTATGGAAGGGCACCAACTCCAGGAAGTACTGCGTGCGATTTAGAGTACAATGACAACTGATGGTTTCTAAAGGTTAATCTGGCAGCAGACCATAGTATGACTTGGACCAGAAAGAGATTTGCAATGAGAAGATAAACTTGGAGATTTAAAAATAATAGGCATAGGTCTGGAGATATTATAATGTAATATTTTTAATGGGATATATTGTTATGAAAAGGATTTGAAAGGAAGGTAAAGCTAGTAAGGTGGAGAAACCGGTTGACTGGTCCGGCAGAAGGCAGGGGAGGTGGAAAAAATCAGAAATGGGAGACAAATAAGATAGTGGGAAAAGTATTAAATTCAGAATTAGGAAACCCTACTTGTCTTTACAGTTCTGTGTGACTCTTGACAATTCATTTCACCTTTGTATCTCCTTCTCCCTATGTAAAATGAAGATATTGGATGAAAGTATCTTAGGTCTTTTCCATTTTCAACATCTATATAATTTCAAACACATGAATAACATGAATAAACGTAGGTATAATTGAAAATAGGAAATAAATAGCAAAAGAAATAGGTATGAACTGTGAGACTTCAGAGGAGAGAACCTTTTTTTTGGTCTGGGACTATCTGGAAGTTTTTACGGCATTTTGCAGCATTTCAATGGGTCCTTATAGGATAGTTTAGAATATTAGGAGTTGGGTGAAAGGTAATTTGAGGAGAATAATGTGATCATATATAATTAATATGTTGTTATGACCAAACATTGATCAGTGATAAGTTCATAGAACACATTTAATGAAGTATATCATTTATAAAGATTAAAATGGTTCTTTTTGAGTTGCAGTTATGGGACCACATGTATTACATAACTTGCTCATCTATAAACTTAGAGATAATTATGCCTACTTTCTGAAGATTCACATAGGAAAACATGAGGCTTAAAGAGATTGAATAACTTACTTAATTAGTAAGGGACAAAAATGGGTTTTACAACCAAGGTAATGTGACTACTAAATAGATCTCTTTTTGCTTAGTATGACTTCTTCTACTGTGCTTCATGGTAAAACTAGGCCTAAATATTCAGCAGTTACCTAAAAATTTTACACCTAAAAATTCATTGAATTTTTACACACATGAACCACCTTTTCAGTTTTCTTTTTCTGACTTAAAAATACACAAAATCTCAACACAGACCTACATTAATAAATAAAATTCGCAATCAAATTGAGTGCTAGAGAATATTGATTTTGAACTCCAATTGAAGTGAAATGTTACCCCTTACCCCCAAAAAGACTCATTCTTCTCATTAGTTTTCCAATAAGAGGGGGAAAAAAAAGCCCAAATTCCAACAGTTTCCACAGATACCAGGGAAGATTTAAACATATTATGTCTTAATATATATAAGACTATATAGTTTATAGTTTATATTAAACTATATTAAATTATAGTTTATATTATAAGCATATTATATTAAATAATATATTAATATTTAACATAATATAATATTTAAGTATATGTAAATTTATTTAATACTAATTTATTAATTAATAATTAATAAATTTATCAATATTTAATCATATTTGATTATATTATTTATAATCATGATTATATTAAATATAGTATTTAATATAATATTAAGTAATATATTAATATTATATTAAATTATAGTTTATATTAAACTATATAGAGACACATTGATATTCATCTATTTATAGTGAAAGATCACAGTTCTCTTCTTGCATGCACCAAAACTATGGTTCCTTGTTTTCTTCTCATGTGTACTCATGCCTATTCACTTCCATATTTATGCTCACTTGCACACACTCTCATCCCTTTCCAAAACACACACACAGACACACACACACACACACCTCCCCTATGAGAAACCTAGGAGCCATTTTGCAGGGCTCTTAGCTTGCCTGATAGTGTAGAGTCAGTGAGATTTGAAACATTAGAAATGCTGCATTATGAAGGAACAAATTGCCTGCAAGACAGTGATAGCATATTCATTACATTGCAGAGTGATAGGTATATCCAGTCTGGGAATAGTGATTAAAGGGAAGGGAAATGGAAATCTGGGAATGGAAATATGGGAACAGGACAGTTAAGAGACAGCCTAATAGAAATAAAAAGCTATATCCCCCTTTTAATTTTAATCTTCTGCCTCTTATCCTCCTAAATATTCTGCTTCCTATACCAAAGCAAATCACTTGTAATTATGGCTGTAATAGAGGGGCTTAGTAGAGGGTCAGTAAACAACAATCAGTGGTCCAAATCTAGGCTGCCACCTGCTTTTGTTAAGTCCATGAGCTGAGAACTGTTTTTATATTTTCTAAATGGCAAAAAATTTCAAAAGAAATTTAATATTTTGTGACATGAAAAAGTTCTATGAAATTCAAATATCAGTTTTATAAATAAAGATTTATTGAAACACAACCACACTCATCCATCTATGAATGATTTTGTGCTACAACAGCAGAGTTGAGTAGTTGCAATATATGGTGTTATCATTTTTCACTGCTATTATAAATCACAATAAAGCAGTTATCAGCATTTTGAATGCCACATATATTACCCATTTATTAAAAGACATGTTATTTTTTAAAGGTTTTATTTATTTATTTGAGAGAGAGAGAATGAGAGAGAGAGAGAGCGCATGAGGGGGAAGGGTCAGATGGAAAAGCAGACTCCCTGCTGAGCAGGGAACCCAATGCAAGACTCCATCCTGGGACTCCAGGATCGTGAACTGAGCCAAAGGCAGTAACTTAACCAACTAAGTCACACAGGCATCCTGAAAAGACATTTTCAGCAATGAAATAATTAAGGTCTTATTACAGATAAGCATTAGCAAATGAGTTTTCTAGTCAATTTTAATCATAGGAAATATTAACTTTAAACCCAAATTACATAAAGTATTATTGCTCCTTTAAAAAAAATCTTCTCATTAGTACACTGGCATTGTAAAAAAAACTTGTTCTGAATTATTATTAGCACATTTTTAATTTTGTCAATACAAAAATTGAGGAAGTTTGTTTTCTCTTTTTTTATGAATGTTCACATAATATCCTTAATTTTGTCTCTTGGCCTACAACGCTATAAATATTTATTATCTGCCTCTTTTCAGAAAAATAAAATTGTCGATCCTGGCCCTAGAGCATTGGGAACTTACTTGGAAAAAGAATCAAGAAATATTGGTAATAATCCAGCTTACTTGGAAAAAGAATCAAGAAATATTGGTAGTAATCCTATAGTCTGCAAGTCATAACTAGAGATTTTTTGTTTGTTTTATGTTATCTCTTTTTTGCTTCACTAAAATCTTAAGAATCATGTGCTATAGATTAAAAACAAAATAAAACAAAACAAACAAACAAAAAACCTCAAGTGGCCAAGCAATAGAAAAAAAAAAAAAAGTAGAAAGACTCAAATATCTATCTCATTAAAAGTTTGGAGCTGATGTCCATAATGGAGAACTTTTATGAGAATAGTAAACAAACAAGCAAACGAAGAGACCCCAAAATCAAAAAACAAATCTTCATTGCTTCCTCCATGCTAAGGTTTTGATGTAGATTTTGTCAGTATAAGAAAGTTCAGCTTTCATTTTATATGACTGACTTCATGCTTGTTTATATGATATTCTTAAATGATAAATTCTACATTATTTAAATAATGCTATGGATAAGAGTATCTGAGAAACATTTAAGATATTCTGTGGAGCAGAGATGCAAGGATGATAGAAACACAACTACACAAGTCACATAGAGATTACATAGGCAGTGATTGGTCAGAACAGAGAAGGCACAAAGCTCTCCCCATCTGTCACATATCTATACACACAAGCAAGTTTATCTCGGAGGGTATATTCATGGTTTTATTTATTTCTATTTAACAGTTCTGTGGCTCGGACTGTGCTGGGTACAGAGGGTGGGAAGAAGACATGATCGATGAATTTAATCATCTCTCAATCTAGTGGAGGAGAAAGATAAAAATTTTCAACTAAATGTAATGAGTGGTGGTATATCAATCCTGTAATTATTTGTACAAAAATTAGTATACAATGTAATGAAAAGAGAGAGGGGGTATCTAGTAGCTCTGTCTTGGGGAGTTAGGAAAGGCTTTGCAGAAGAGAAGACCATTCAACTGGGTTTTTATAGGTGAGAAAAAAATAATCAGGAAAAAATTATACAAAAGGTACAAAAACACGGATGCACAAAGAACATCTTTGTGTGTTTGTGTGTTCTAGAATATAATTCTGCATAGCTAGAGTATTTACTACTTTCTGGTTATGAGTTGTTGGGGAAGAATGAATAAAGGTAAAAGTAACTATGCTTCTTTAATTTAGGGAAAATTTGAAAACAATTTTTTTTTCCTACCACTAAAGAATTAAAATGAAAAGATAACTTAATAGCTCTTTAAAGATAACATTTACTTCTAAGAATGATGACTCCTTCAAAAAATACTCAACTTTACAGTGATTCTTTATCCCAGTGATTTTTATTTTAAAACATTTAAGAATTTCATATGTATAATAAAGTGTTTTAAAAAGTTTCATATGTACAATGTGCTTTGCAATATATTCTTCCATTATGAAGCTCTAGAATATTTGTTGGAAGTGTTTATAGTCCCATTTCATTAGATGAGAAAACTGAGGCCCATAGAGTTTTATTAAATTACCTCAATAGTAGAGTTTGAGGTAATTCATAACAGAGATTCTTATCTTCAATACCAAAGCTCAGCTCCTTTGCCATTGTCAACCACAACCCTTTGAATCACCTTTAAAATCATTAACTTGTTCTTGGAAATAGTCTCAATGACTTATACCAACTGGATAAGGCAGATTAATTTAGATGTAATCAATCTGGTGATGTGTTTCAACTCAGTGACATATTTTTTTTCCATTTGAAGCTTTTTCTTATTAATGAGTCTTCCCAGATCCTCTGCTAAAATCACATCCATTTATGGATGTCATTTCCTTAGATCTTGACAGCAGAGGAGAAAGAAGTTAGTAGAGCCCTGAGTTCATGACTATAACTGAACCTGCAAAAGACCTTGGTAGTGTTAAGAGGACAGCAATACTGACAAACTGCCGTGGGTGACAATGGGAGACATTTATGGCCTCAGGTTATCAGCAAGTTCTATAGGACCTTTACCTTTTTAGATCCTGGTGAGGATGATGGCTTGCTTATCGCTGTAGATCTTTATATCTCCCCTTATTCTTCTATTAGAAATGATCTTCCCAGTCTCAAAGAAAAAAAAATGAAAAAGAAAAGGAGGAAATTCATATGTAAGCAATATTGCATCCTTAAATCTAGATCTGAAAGGCTAGAATGACTATAGGCATGAACACAAAATAGTTCAAAAGGATTTACAGTGGCTTACTTGTGACTTACTATACAAAACAAGTATCATTGAATTACAATTAATTAAAAGATTTAGCTAATATATCATTTGTTTGAATCTCAAATAAGAGTAACAGTAAGGAGAACCTCACTATTGGTTCCAGGTTACTGTACAGCTAAATTTTACATATACCTTTTTTCTCTCAATTGACTATCCCCATTAGTATGTAAATTCCATCAGGACAGGAATAAATATTAGCTAAATTATAGTTGGAAATTTCTGTTTTGTAGACTGATACATCCTCAATGCTTAAAATAATAACTGGAACATAGTGAGCACTCAATAAATCTCAGCTACATAATTTGTGGAAATTTCCCCAAATCACCATGATTGTGGTCCTGGCAGCTACCATATTTCCTTGCCATGGTTTTCTATCTCAGAGATTCTCAGTGTGGTCTGCAAGATCCTTTCACAGGATCTGCAGTGTTAACCATATTTTTGTAATAATCTTAAAATGTTGGCCCTTTTACTGTGTTGTCATTTACACTGATGATACAGAAGTGATGATGGGTGAAACTGCAGGGGTTTTGCTGTGAAACAAGGCAGTGGGACCAAACAGTAAGATTGATCATTGTATATCTAGCGCCATGCATTTGCAGTTAAAAACAAAAAAAGCAAACTTCACTTAATAATATCTTCTACAAAGCAGTAAAATTTATACATTTTATTAAAGCTTGACACTTGTTCACATGTCTTTTTTTTTTAAAGAGTAATTTATTTATTTGACAGACAGAGAGATCACAAGTAGGCAGAGAGGCAGGCAGAGAGAGAGAGGAGGAAGCAGGCTCCTGCTGAGCAGAGCCCGATGCGGGGCTCGATCCCAGGACCCTGAGATCATGACCCGAGCTGAAGGCAGAGGCTTTAACCCACTGAGCCACCCAGGTGCCCCGTTCACATGTCTTTTTAAATAGTCTCTGACAAAATGGAAGTGCCCATACAATATTTCTGCATAGAGAAGTACATTGGCGATCTCAAAGAAAAGCAATTGTACGATTATTTAAGGTATGTTCTCAACAGGCCACTTTATTCATGGAACATCATTTTTTAAATGAATGATAGGTAAACTATTGTTATTCATATTTGGATATTTGGCAGATATTTTCTCAAAATGAGTAAAGTGAATCCGTTATTTCAAGGAAAATAACTGAAGGTATTTTTTTTCTTTTTGTTAATAAGGATAATATTTAAGTTTTCAAGTAGAAATTAGAATTTTAGAAAACCAGTTATTATTATTACCACCACGAGATTGACAGCATCCCAATTAATGAGGATGATTTTGTGATATTGTATAATGAAATATGTCAACATTTGGAAGGTCTGTATGACTTAGTGATTGAATTATTTCTAAATGATCAATACCTGATGGCATAAAATCATGCATGAGTAAAAGGCCCATTGTAAGTACAAGATATATCAATAGCTTTTAGTGTAACAGAGTAGAGATTGTTCATTGACAGGTTTTGAAACCACTTAAAAGCATAAAGTTGAACAGAAATCAAAATGGCTGCACTAATGCTTCAGCAAAGCTTGATTTTAAACTAAGTAACCTTTTTCCTCTCTTTTGCAAACCTCCTCTCCTCCCTTCTTAGCTTTTTTTAGGAACCTGGTACCACCCTGAGGATATGACTAAGAGGCCGGTGGCACTTACACAAGTCCTGTCAAAATTGGCTAGATCCTGTATTTCCCTATAAAAACCCCAGTCCCTTCTTCCTGGCATGCTTACAGTTTTAAAGGCTAAACTTAATCTGCTGAAGCCTCTTTTGCCTGGCAAAGCAGTAAAGCTATTGTTCTCTATACCCAAACTCTGTGTTCACATTACATATTTCAGCTCCAGAGCACTGAAGTTGGTTTTCAAGAACAGTTTCAGATTTCCAATTACAACTAAGTTGTAGGCTTTACTACCTATTGAGTTTTGGTGAAGCAGGGTTTTAGACAAAGACTAGTTATCACCAGACAGCAAAAAAGAAAAAGAACAGTCCATGTCAAGGGACAGGCTTATGCAAATTCATAGAAACATGAATAAGTCTGCTGTGTTTGAGGCATTTTATCTTGTTTCATGTTGCTGGGGCTTAGAATGAGAAGTGAGGAGGGACAGGGAATAAGCTAGATCACCAAGGGTCATATATGGAATGATAAGAGCTTAGATTTTATCATGTGTTTAATTTGAATGAACTGGAATTTATCTAATATTTCACACTGGAAAATGTGGGCCACAGACTTTATTCCAGAAAGCAACATTGAAGGGTGTTGTAATACTTCAAGTAAAGAATTTTTATTGCTGAGAATAAGGCAATGGTACTGAAAAGTATTTCAAGATGTTTCAGAGTTGGAATCAAAATAAATGATCTAGAGATGAAATATTGGTAATGTAAAATAATAACAACTCTAGAATGGCTCCCAGCTATCAGACTTAGTAACTAGAAGGATTTTTTTTTTTCAAATGAGCTTGAGTAATTTATGTCTTTCAAGGACTTTTCCCATTTTATTTGTGTTGTAAACTTCATTGACATAAAGTTGGTTATATTTTTCTCTTATTACTCTTTTAGTATTCATAGAGTCTCTGGGGGAACTCATCTTTCTTTTTCTTGATACCGTAATGTGTATGTTTTTTACCCCTGCATTTTTCAGGGACTCCAATTACACAGTTATTAAGTTCCTTTAAATTGCCTCATAGCTCAATGATGCCCTGTTTTTCTATTCTCTCTTTCTTCCTTCTTTCCTTCCTTCCCTCCTTCCTTCCTTTATTCCTTCCTTGTTTCTCACCATATTCTATTTTGATTAGTCCTTATTGTGATATTTTGAAATACTTTTTCCTTGAAATATTTTACCCAGTATCTTCTTTTCCAGTATCTATTCTGTCATACAGTGTATTTTTCATCTTATAATTAGATATTTGATTTGGGCTAATTTTATATTTTTCATGTTTCTACCTAAGTTTTAGGCATAAGTGATACAATTATAATAAGTGTTTTAAGGATCTTGACTGTTAATTTTAATATCTGTGCAATTTCTGAGTCCATTATGATTTATTTTTTTCTTTTTATTATTTGTTGTATTTTCATGCCTCCTTGACTCTTAATATTTGATTGAATATAAGATATTGTGAATTTCATCTTGTTGAATGCTGCATATTTTTCTGTTCCTTTTTTTTAAAGATTTCATTTTTATTTGAGACAGTGAGAAAGAGAGACAGAGTACAAGCAGAGGGACCAGGAGGCAGAGGGAGAAGCAGGCTCCTCGCTGAGCAATGAGCCCAGTGTGGAACTCATTCATGACCCAAACCAAAGGCAGAGGCTTAACCAACTGAACCACCCAGGCTCTTTCTAAAAATATTTTTGAAATTGGTTCTGGGATGGAGTTGATTTGTTTGGAAATAAACCAATCCTTTTTGGACTTGCTATTTAGATTTATTGGCTGAAACTGAACCATTATTTAATCTAGGGCTAATTGTTTCTGACAGTTAAGTCAAAACTCTCCCCCAGTGACCTGCAAATAACAAGGTATTCCAGTCTGGCTGGTAGAAACAGGCACTATTTCTGGCTCTGTTATTTCCAAGGCCTTGGGTAATTCCTCACATGCATTTTCTAATTACTACTTAATACTCAAAGGGACCCTTCTATAGATCCCTGGTGTTTTCTTTCTGTATGGCTCTTTCTTTTCTGGTATTCTACCTTGTGACTTCTAATCCCCTTTGTTTCTCCATCTCTCAATTCAGGCAATCCTCCAAGGTCTGCCTAAGGTCCCCATCTCTGTGCCATGATCTGAAAACTCTCTGAAGGCAGTGGTGTGGGACAATTGCATGCCTATTGTTTTCTGGCTCTTAGGTATTGTTGTTCTTCATTGCCTGGTATTCAGTGTTTTGAAACTCATTATTTCAAGTGTCTTGTCTGGTTTGTTTGCAGGTGAGAGAGTATATTTGGTTCCTCTTATTCTATGTTGGTCAGAAGCAAAAGTCTTGGCTAGTCTTTGGAAAGCATCTCTGCCCCTCTGCTTGTCTACATGTATTTAAGATAGCCAGTCTCATAACACAATTGGGTAGAAAGTAGGAATAAAAGTGGAAATACCACAAGGCATACAGGGAGATGTAATCCTGACATACCACTGATATAGAAATGGAAATGGAAAGAATCAATTTATGTGTATCCTCAGAATTACGTGCTTTTGTATATGTAATTGATTCTTAGTATTCAAGGAAAAGTTATGGGTCCTCAATGAGAACTGTGTGGATGCCACCGAGAAGACATAGTACTCAGAGACTGAGACTTGAAGCTTGGAGATGGAGCTTCAGAGACTGAGCATGAAATGTGATAGATGAAACTCTCCCACTTCAGCTGGGAATAGTAATGAAGGTGTGGAATTACTGCTTAGGAAAACAGAAGAAGGAGCTCACAAAAGAAAAAAAAATTGATTAATTTTATATCTTATAAGAAATAGTGAATGACTACTTGTACTTGCTATCTCATACAAGAGGAATCCAAGCTATGAATATGCTTTTATCAATGAAGCACATTCTTTTCCCTCCCTCCCTCCATCTTTCCTTTCCCTTCTAAAATAATAATAGCTAACATTTATTGAACTTTTACTGTGTAAAAAGTAAGGTTTTCCACAGACTTATGTGTTGGGAGAAAAATAAATGGAGTTCAGAATTCCTCATTAGGTAGGATCACAAAAGACCCTAAACACACTCAGCTGGAATCCTTGATGGATTAAACTCTATGACTGTAGGCAAAACAAAAGAAGTTTATAAAGACTGCAAAGTAGGCTTGAGTGATTTTAGTCCAGGAGTGGATTCAGTGGTCTGCTTCTTTGCATGCTGGATAGGAGTTGGAATAAAATTTCTCTGGAGGAAGATAATCTCATGTAGAGCTTCCATAATTTTTCATAGACTATGTCTGGTATTAATCAACATAAGAAAAATCAATTTCAAGAGAAGAATATCAAGAGAGAAAGATCTGCTGGGAGTCCAGTTGTTCAGTAGTCAGACTGTGACTTTAAAATTACTGTGATTATTAATATGTTCACCAAATACATAACAAATAATAGCTTTGAATTTTCCTAAATGAGTGGAATATTTTAAACAGCAATAAAAAAAAAAAACTATGATAACCCCTAACTAGCATAATACAAAGAAAACTACACACACACATTTTAGTGAAACTGCAAAAAATTTAATGTCAAAGAGAAAATTTTAAAAACATCTGCTAAGAAGACTCACCATCTTCAAAACAGCAGCAATTAAACAGAAACTGCAGGGGCACCTGGGTGATGAAGTCAGTTAAGCCTCCAACTCTTTCTTTTTCTTTTTTTTTTAAATTTTATTTATTTGAAAGAGCAAGAATGAGAGAGAGAAAGAGCATGAGATCAGGAGGGTCAGAGGGAGAAGAAGACTCCCTGCTGAGCAGGGAACCCCATGTGGGACTTGATCCTGGGACTCCAAGATCATGACCTGAGCTGAAGGCAGTCACTTAACCAACTGAGCCACCAAGGAACCCCATGTCTCCCACTTTTTATTTCAGTTCAAGTCATGATGTCATGGTCATGATTTCAGGGTCATGAAATTGAGTCCCATGACAGGCTCTTTGCTCAGCATAGAGTGTGCTTGAGATTCTCTCTCCCTCCCTTTTCCTCTGCCTCTCATCCAGTTCTCTCTCTCTCTCAAATAAATAAGGAAAATCTTTTAAAAATTAAAAAAATTAAAAAAATACTCCTATGAGTAATAAAGAAATTAAATGAGTAATTAAAGAAAACTGAATAACTGAAGGGATTAACTCAGCTTATGATTTAGAAGACTTTATATGGTAATTATATCAGTTCTCCCCAAATTTATTTGTAGATTTAGTGTAATCCCAATAAAATCATCAACCATTTGTGTGTGTGTGTGTGTGTGTGTGTGTATAATCTGGAATGCTCATTATAAAATTTATAAAGAACTGAAGGGGGGGCAAGATGGCAGCAGAATAGGGGACCCTGTTTCATCCGGTCCCTTGAGTTTAGCTGGATATCTATCAAACCATTCTGAACATACATGAATTCAACCTGAGATGTAAGAAGATTTATCTGGATCTCTATAAGCAGAAAAATGACTACTTTTTGCAAAATAGGAGGTGTGGAATCTTGAATCTTCAGAGAAAATATCCGAAGATGAGTTGAGAGGGACAGGAGCCTCCATAAGCCAGCTTCTGGAAAGTGATATAACACCAGAGCAAAAAACTGGGACACTTTGAAATCTGCTTTAGTGAGAGGTGCCACCTTCTGAAAAGGGTATAAGGGGCAAAGAGCAGAATTCTAGGTGGATCTTGTGGTTTCAGGATTCCAGAAGACTCAGAAAGAACAAGGGAGCATGAACCAATAGTGTGCCCAAACAGTGGAGTGGGGAGATTGGTTATGGTCAGCAAGACCAGAGGGGACTTTTGGTTCTGGTCATCATAAACCATGAGCCAAGCTGCTAGGGAAATTGCCCTCTGCCTGACCACGCTGAAAAGGACTAGAAGGTGTGGGCTCTCTAACACCTCAGGGAAGATACAAAATGGTTTGTGTCCATGACAGGAACAGCTCTCAGGATGTTGTGACTCACAAAGGGACACTGGGGCAGCAACGAGTATGACCTGGCTGCTGCAGAAGAGGCTGCACACTTGAGCCCATGGCCACTAGCAATTGCGAAGTCACAAAGCACAGAGACACTCACAGGTCCCTGTCACTCCTCCAGGAGACGTCCCCCAGAGAGGTACAGCAGAAAGAATTGAGCAATTCTGTGGTGTTTGCTACATGCAGAGGTAGAGATGGATTAGCCTGGAGGATTGATTGGAGGGGGTACCATGACAATGCAGGTATGGGCCGGAGATTCCTGCATGGCGATATTTGCTCTCACCCTCTAAAGAGAAGTAGAAAAATACCAGAGAAAAAAGCCCCTCAGCCAATCAGCTCACATTAAGCCCATCCTACTGACAAGAGGAGGGGCAACTCCACTCAGACAGAGACCCCTGAGAATTCCAGCAGCAGGCTCCTCTCCCAGAAGACAGACTGGAAGAACAGGTGAATGGTAAGCTTATTTCCCATAGGATAACAATCATGAAGTCAATAGCTAGGCTTGAAAAAAGCATTAGTGACAATATAGAATCTCTAAGGGCAGAAATGAGATCTAATCAGGCCAAAGTTGGGACTTCATCAAGATCAAAAGCTTCTGCATGGCAAAGGAAAAAGTCAACAAAACAAAGAGGCAACCCACAGAATGGGAGAAGATATTTGCAAACAACAGAACAGACAAAAGGGTGATATCCAGGATCTATAAAGAACATCTCAAACTCAACACACACAAAACAGATAATCATGTCAAAAAATGGGCAGAATATATGAGAAGACACTTCTCCAATGAAGACATACAAATGGCTATCAGACACATGAAAAAATGTTCATCATCACTAGCCATCAGGGAGATCCAAATCAAAACCACATTCAGATACCACCTTACACCAGTTAGAATGGCCAAATTTAACAAGACAGTAAACAATATGTGTTGGAGAGGATGTGGAGAAAGGGGAATCCTCTTACACTGTTGGTGGGAATGCAAATTGGTGCAGCCACTTTGGAGAACAGTGTGGAGATTCCTCAAGAAATTACAAATACAGCTTCCCTATGACCCTGCAATTGCACTACTGGGTATTTACCCCAAAGATACAGATGTAATGAAAAGAAGGGCCATCTGTACCCCAGTGTTCATAGCAGTAATGGCCACAGTCGCCAAACTGTGGAAAGAACCAAGATGCCCTTCAACAGATTAATGGATAAGGTAGAGGTGGTCCATATACGCTATGGAGTATTATTCCTCCTTCAGAAAGGATGAATACCCAACTTTTGTATCAACATGGACAGGACTGGAAGAGATTATGCTGAGTGAAATAAGTGGAGCAGAGAGAGTCAATTATCATATGGTTTCACTTCTTTGTGGAGCATACGAAATAACACGGAGGACATGGGGAGATGGAGAGGAGAAGGGAGTTGAGGGAAATTGAGGGGGAGATGAACCATGACAGACTATGGACTCTGAAAAACAATCTGAGGGTTTTGAAGGGGCGGGGGGTGGGAAGGTGGGTGAGCCTGCTGGTGGGTATTATGGAGGGCACATATTGCATGGAGCACTGGGTATGGTGCTTAAAAATGAATTCTGGTACACTGAAAAGAAATTTTAAATAAAAATTTTTAAAAATGCTATGAATGAGATGCAGTCTAAACTGGATACTTTAACAGCCAGGGTAAATGAGGCAGAGGAATGAATTATCTGGAATTATCTGGAAGATAAGGTGATAGAAAGGAAGGAAGCAGAGGAGGATAGGGATAAGCTGCTAGTGGCCAATGAAAATAGACTTAGAAAGATCAATAACACCATATAACGTTCCAATGTCAAAATTATTGGGATTTCCAGGAAGGTGTAGAGAGAGAGGACTAAAAAATATATTTGAGCAAATCATAGCTGAGAACTTCCCTAATATGGGGATGGAAACAAGGATTTGTGTCCAAGAGGTAGAGAGGACACCTCTGCAAATCAATAAAAATAGACCAACACCCAGGCGTATAATAGTGAAGCTTGCAAATCTTAGAGCCAAGGAAGTTATCCTGAGAGAAATTAGGGGGAAAAGATTACTTATGTATGGAAGGGGAAACATCAGAATAGCATCAGACCTATTCACAGAGGCCTGGCAAGTCAGAAAGGGATGGCAAGGCACATTCAGTGTACTAAATGAGAAGAACATGCAGCCAATAATACTTTATTCAGCAAGGCTATCATTCAGAACAAATGGAGAGATAAAGAGATTTCAGGAAAGGCAGAAACTGAAAGAATATGTAAATACCAAGAGTATTATAGGCCACAAATTAACAGAGACAATCCATAGAAATGGGGACTTTACAGGCAATTCAATGGCACTGAATTCATATCTTTTAATAGTTACTCTTAATGTAATGGGTTGAATGCTCCCATTTCAAATAGATTCCTATATCTCAACCAGTCCCAAAACCAAGGATCCCATCAAAAAGAATTACAGACCAATATCCCTAATGAACATGGATGCAAAAATAATCAACAAGATCCTAGCCAATAGGATCTAACAGTACATTAAAAGTATTATTGACCACGACCAGGTAGGTTTGATGCCTGGGATGAAAATGTGGTTCAACATTCGGAAATAAATCAATGTGATAGATCACATTAACAAAAGAAGAGACAAGAACCACAGGATCCTCTCAATTGATGCAGAAAAATCATTTGAAAAAATATATTATCCTTTCCTGATTAAAACTCTTCAAGTGTGGGGGAAGAGACAAGATGGCTGGGAGGTAGGAGGAGGCGCTGTTTCAACATGTACCCTAAAGTGAGCTGATTACCTAGCAAAGAACTCCGATCACCCATGAAATCAGCCTGAGATCAGAATTATACACGTCTGGATCTCTACAGGGGCAGAAGATGCCAGTGGGCAGGTAAAGCAGAGGGGGAACGTTGGACTGATATCGGAAGATAAACAAAATGGGGAGGGAGCCACAAGAGTCAACCAATTGGAAAGTAATACCGCAATATGAGAGTGCCCTGCATCTGGGGTCCAGCATTAACTTGGAGTCTGGTTGAAATCACTCAAAAAGAGCAAAGGATCGCGGAGGGAAATTGTGGGAATTGGGGCAGCTAGAGACAGGAGCTTAAGTCCCCAGACCCAGAACAGCACCCCTGGTGCTGAGCCAGAGAGAGTGCGGCGGAGAAACCCGGTCTTGGTCCCTGAGCCACCAGCGCGCCCAAGAACATGTGGGGTCCAGCTCCTGTGAGGTTCTGGGAGCCTTGCCAGATGGCAGAATGCCGAACCGTGGTAACAGAGCCTGAGACGCACGCATCCCACACCCTCCCCTGAGAGAGGTGTGCGAAGGCACAGCCTGGTGCTCTCGGACCCACTCCATACTATCAGAGCCTGAGACGCATGCGCCCCACACCCTCCCCTGAGAGAGGGGCACACAAGCCCAGTGCTCTTAGACCTGGAAAGACCAGGCACTCCCAGCCTGGGCCAGTGGGAAAATCTCAGTGTGCGATCACTGCTTGGAACCTCTCTGGCGGTCTGGAGCTGCCCAGACAGCCGCCACTGCTGTGGTTTTGGGTACAAGCAGAAGATCCTGCATCCCCAGGGACCACGACTCGGAACCTGCTCTGCCAGTGGCCAAGGGGGAATTTATATGGGCTCTGCAGCACCCACAGGGGAGCAGACTGAGGCATCTCTCTGAGAGGGAGGTCGGGGTGCAGTTTGCTTTCCTCTGAACCTCCAAAAGCCATCAAAAGCCATCACGGTGAGAGAAAAGAAGTGAACAAACATAAAAACCTCCAGAGAACAAATCCTGAAAAAAACGGTTTCCTCAGAGCCCACCCCCTTAAGAGGGGCAGGAGGACTTAACTCAGGGAACATGATTGACTGAAAAACCACGTGGCATGCCCCTCCTCCAGAAAACCAACCAGGAAAGAAAAAAAATAAAAAAGACTACAAGAGAACAACCACCATTACTTCATAGATACAACTTCTATTTTTAACTCGTTCCCACTATTCTGGTTCATTTTTTTTTTATATAGATAATTTTTTAACCTATTCACCATCACAGTGAGATGTCCAGTACATCAAACTCCATAATAACCTTCTAACCTGAACTTTCGGATACATACACCTGTGTTTTTCTTTTGCATTACTATTTTTAATTTTTTTTTTAAATTTTAGTTTAGCTTAGTCTAGTTTATTTTTTTATTTTTATTTTCTAATATTTGTATAGAGTTAAACTTCAAGGTAATCCCCTTTCCCCAGTCAATGCTACCCCTATAGGTAAACCAGTTTTTAATCCCCCTTTATCTTAGGAAAGTTGAGCCCCTTAACAAAGATATCAAGATACATCCAGGAAGAATCAAAATAACCTTCCTTGCCCACACCAAGAATTTATAACCACTCTCCCATCTTTTTCTTCTGCCAGAGTTTCTGTGTATTTGTGTTTGTTCTGATAGTATATAAATCTTATACTTGGGGTTCTTTTTGATGAAGTTCTACCTTTTTTTGCTTATATATATATATTATCATATACTTTTATCAGTCTTTTTGTTTGTCTGCTTTTGTTTGTATACTTCATAAATCTTACCTTGGGGCCCATGTGGGCTGAACTTTCTCTTTTATCTTCCCTTTTTTCCCACTTTCTCTCTCTCTCTCTTTTTTCTTTTCATTTTCTTTTTTCTCTCATTTGGGTGGGGAATCCTGATTGCTCAGAAGCGTTCCAGGGTGCACCTTGACTGCACCACGGTCAATACATCCAGCTAAATACATTCAGTCATCTCTCACCAAAATGACTAGCAGGAGGAATGCCCAACAGAAGAAAAATACAGAGGATGGGCCTTCTGCAACAGAGCTAACGCCTATCAACATAGACAATATGTCGGAATGAGATTTCAGGCTAACAATTATCCAGGCAATAGCTAGGTTGGAGAAAGCCATGCATGACCAAGCAGAATTGATTAGGGCAGAACTAAAAGCCACCAGGGATGATATTCACAATGTTAGGTCAGAATTGAAAGCCACCAGGGATGAGGTTCACAATGCTCTCAATTAGTTCCAATCTAATCTAAATTCTCTCAAAGCTAGGGTAACTGAGACAGAAGACAGAATTAGTGATCTGGAGGACAAACAGATAGAGAGAAAGGATCGGGAAGAAGCCTGGAACAAACAGCTTAGAAGCCATGAAAACAGAATCAGGGAAATAAATGTTGCCATGAAATGTTCCTACATCAGAATTATTGGAATCCCTGAAGGGGAGGAGAAAGAAAGAAGTCTAGAAGATATAGTGGAACAAGTTCTTCATGAAAATTTTCCCAATCTCGCAAATGGAACCAGCGTAAATGTACTAGAGGCAGAAGAGTCTCCCCCAAGATTATAGATTCCAAAAAAAAAAAAAAAAATCAAGGCACCTGATAGTAAAATTGAGAAATCATATATGTAGATATAATCTCTTGAAAGCCTCTAGGACAAAGAATCTCCTTACTTACAGAGGAAAACCCATCAGAATAATGTCAGACCTGTCCACAGAGACCTGGCAAGCCAGAAAGGGCTGGCAAGATATATTCAGGGCACTAAATGAGAAGAACATGCATCTAGAATACTTTATCCAGCAAGACTGACATTCAAAATGGATGGAGAGATAAAGAGTTTCCAAGACCAGCAAGGCTTAAAAGACTATGCAACCACCAAGCCAACACTGCAGGAAATATGAAGGGGGTGTTCTATAAAAGAGGAAAAATCCTAAGAATAGCAATGAACAGAAATATGGAGAAAATCTACAGAAAGAAAGACTTCAAAGTTAACACGATGTCAATAAAAACCTATCTATCAATAATCACTCTCAATGTGAATGGCCTAAATGCACCCATAAAATGATACAGGGTTGCAGATTGGATAAAACATCAGTACCCATCCATATGCTGTCTACAAGAGACCCATTTGCAACCTAAAGATACACCCAGACAGAAAGTGAAGGGATGCAGAAGCATCTTTCATGACAATGGGCCTCAAAAGAAGGCCAGGGTAGCGATTCTCATATCAGATAAATGAGATTTTAAACTAAAGACTGTAGTCAGAGATACAGAAGGACACTACATCATTCTTAAAGGGACTATCCACCAATATGATCTAACAATTGTCAATATCTATGCCCCCAATATGGGAGTAGCCCATTACATAAGAAAACTATTAATCAAGATAAAGAGTCATATTGATATGAATACATTCATAGTAGGAGATCTTAACACAACTCTCTCAGATATAGACAGATCATCAAAGCAGAAAATCAATAAAGAAACAAGATCATTGAATGACACATTGGACCAGATGGACCTCATGGATATATACAGAACATTCCAACCTAAAACAACAGAATACTCATTCTTCTCCAGTGCACATGGAACCTTCTCCAGAAGAGACCACATAATGGGTCACAAATCAGTACTCAACCGATACCAAAACACTGAGATTATTCCCTGCATATTCTCAGATCACAATGCTTTGAAACTGGAGCTCAGCCACAAGGAAAATTTTGGAAGGAACTCAAACACCTGGAAGCTAAAGACCACCTTGCTTAAGAATGCTTGGATCAACCAGGAGATCAAAGAAGAACTGAAACAATTCATGGAAACCAATGAGAATGAAGACACTTTGGCCCAAAACCTATGGGATACAGCAAAGGTGTTCCTAAGGGGGAAATACATAGCCATCCAAGCCTTCCTGAAAAAACTGAAAAATCCAGAACACACCAGCTGACTCTACACATTAAAGAACTGGAGAATTAACAACAAATCAAACCAACTCCACACTTAAGATGGGAAATAATCAAGATTAGAGCAGAGATCAATGAGGTAGAAACCAGAGATAAAGTAGAACGTATCAATGAAACTAGAAGCTGTTTTTTTGCAAGAATCAATAAGATCGATAAACCATTGGCCACACTAATCCAAAAGAAAAGAGAGAAAGCCCAAATTAATAAAATTATCAATGAAAAGGGAGAGATCACAACTAACACCAAGGAAGTAGAAACAATCATCAGAAGTTATTAATCACAGTTATATGCCAATAAGCTAAGCAACCTAGGTGAAATGGATGCATTTCTGGAAAACTATAAACTCCCAAAATTGAACCAGGAAGGAATAGACAACCTGAATGGTATGATATCTAGTAATGAGATTGAAGCAGTCATCAAAAACCTCCCAAAAAACAAGAGCCCAGGACCTGATGGATTCCCTGGGGAATTCTACCAAACTTTCAAAGAAGAATTAACACCTATTCTCTTGAAGCTGTTTCAAAAAATTGAAGCAGAAGGAAAACTTCCAGACTCTTTGTATGAAGCCAGCATTACCCTGATCCCCAAACCAGGCAAAGACCCTACCAAAAAGGAGAATTTCAGACCAATATCACTGATGAATATGGATGCTAAGATTCTCAACAAGATCCTAGCAAACAGGATCCATCAGCACATTAAAAAGATTATCCACCATGGCCAGGTGGGATTCACTCCTGGGTTACAAGGATGGTTCAACATTCTCAAATCAATGTGATAGAACAAATTAATAAGAGAAGAGAGAAGAACCACATGGTCCTCTCAATTGATGCAGAAAAAGCATTTGACAAAATCCAGCCTCCATTCTTGATTAAAACACTTCAAAGTATAGGGATAGAGGGAACATTCCTGAACTTCATAAAATCTATCTATGAAAGACCCACAGCAAATATCATCCTCAATGGGAAAAAGCTCACAGCCTTCCCGTTGAGATCAGGAACACGACAAGGATGTCCGCTCTCACCACTCTCGTTCAACATAGTATTAGAAGTCCTAGCAATAGCAAGCAGACAACAAAGAGAAATAAAAGGTGTCCAAATTGGCAATGAAGAAGTCAACTCTCTCTCTTTGCAGATGACATGATTCTTTATACGGAAAACCCAAAAGACTCCACCCCCAAAGTACTAGAACTCATACAGCAATTCAGCAACATGGCAGGATACAAGGTCAATGTACAGAAATCAGTGGCTTTCTTATACACTAACAATGAAAATACAGAGAGGGAAATTAGAGAATTGATTCCATCCACTATAGCACCAAGACCCATAAGATACCTGGGAATAAACCTAACCAAAGAGGTAAAGGGTCTATACTCAAGGAACTACAGAACACTCATGAAAGAAATTGAAGAAGACACAAAAAGATGGAAGACCATTCCATGCTCTTGGATCAGAAGAATAAACATTGTTAAAATGTCTATACTGCCTAGAGCAATCTATACTTTTAATGCCATTCTGATCAAAATTCCACTGGTATTTTTCAAAGAGCTGGAGTAAATAATCCAAAAAATTGTATGGAATCAGAAGAGACCCTGAATCACTAAGGAAATGTTGAAAAACAAAAACAAAACTGGGGGCATCACATTACCTGATTTCAAGCTTTACTACAAAGCTGTGATCACCAAGACAGCATGGTATTGGCATAAAAACAGACACACAGACCAGTGGAACAGAGTAGAGAGCCCAGATATGGACCCTCAACTCTATGGTCAAATAATCTTCGACAAAACAGGAAAAAATATACAGTGGAAAAAAGACAGTCTCTTCAATAAATGGTGCTGGGAAAACTGGACAGCTATATGTAGAAGAATGAAACTCGACCATTCTCTTACACCATACACAAAGGTAAACTCAAAATGGATAAAAGACCTCAATGTGAGACAGGAATCCATCAGAATCCTAGTGAAGAACATAGGCAGTAACCACTTCAATATCAGGCACAGCAGCTTCTTTCAAGATATGTCTCCAAAGGCAAAGGAAACAAAAGCAAAAATGAACTTTTGGGACTTCCTCAAGATCAAAAGCTTCTGCACAGCAAAGGAAACAGTCAACAAAACAGAGGCAACCCACGGAATGGGAGAAGATATTTGCCAATGACAGTACAGACAAAAGGTTGATATCCAGGATCTATAAAGAACTCCTCAAACTCAACACACACAAAACAGACAATCATATAAAAAATGGGCAGAAGATATGAACAGACACTTCTCCAATGAAGACATACAAATGGCTATCAGACACATGAAAAAATGTTCATCATCAGTAGCCATCAGGGAGATTCAAATCAGAACCACATTGAGATATCACCTTACACCAGTTAGAATGGCCAAAATTACCAAGACAGGAAACAACAAATTTTGGAGAGGATGTGGAGAAAGGGGAACCCTCTTACACTGTTGGTGGGAATGCAAATTGGTGCAGCCACTTTGGAGAACAGTGTGGAGATTCCTCAAGAAATTACAAATAGAGCTTCCCTATGACCCTGCAATTGCACTACTGGGTATTTACCCCAAAGATACAGATGTACTGAAAAGAAGGGCCATCTGTACCCCAATGTTTATAGTAGCAATGGCCACAGTTGCCAAACTGTGGAAAAAACCAAGATGCCCTTCAACAGACAAATGGGTAAGGAAGATGTGGTCCATATACACTATGGAGTATTATGCCTCCATCAGAAAGGATGAATACCCAACTTTTGTATCAACATGGACAGGACTGGAAGAGATTATGCTGAGTGAAATAAGTCAAGCAGAGAGAGTCAATTATCATATGGTTTCACTGATTTGTGGAGCATAACAAATAGCATGGAGGACAAGTGGAGATATAGAGGAGAAGGGTGTTGAGGGAAATTGGAAGGCCAGGTGAACCATGAGAGACTATGGACTCTGAAAAAAAAATCTGAGGGTTTTGAAGGGGTTGGGATGTGGGGGACCAGGTGGTGGGTATTGGAGAGGGCACAGATTGCATGGAGCACAGGGTGAGATGCAGAAACAATGAATATTGTTATGCTGAAAAAGAAAAGAAAAGAAAAGAAAAGAAAATATGTAACAGATACTAGAATTTTAGATTGAAATTAAGAATCTGAGTTTCTAATTTTGGTTCTGCCATTGACTAAACACAAGCTTTTAAAAAACAAATTAATATGGCAATCTAGATTTTGCTTAAGTCCTATGATGAGCTAAAGTCAATCTGTCTTTTCAGATTTAAATAAAATCTTATTTTTTAAAAATGAGCTCCTTATACTTTTTGGATATTAGCCCCTTATCAAATATATGGTTTGCAATATTTTCCCCACATTCTTTAAGTCACCTTATACATGCATCTTAACAGCAAAGCAAACAAACAAACAAACAAACACCAAGTACCCTTATTAAACAATGAGCAAAGGACCTGAACAGATATTTTCTTCCAAAGAAGCCATAAGAATGCCCAACACACATATGAAAAGTTGCTCAACATTACAAATCATCAGGGAAATGCTAATCAAGATGACAATGAGATAACTCCTCACACCTGTGAGTAAATATTAAATTTACTCTAGCACTCCCTCAGATGCAAAATTTCATTGTAGCAGGATTTTATTGAATGTTTGAAGGCATTTGGGGCAAGGCAATATACAGAACAGAACAGCACACTTAAAATGAAATAGCAGGCGTTCTTTGGCCTTTCTTGCCACTTAAAAGTTCTCACTGATTTATTACCATTTACTCAGCCCCTTTCTCTGCTTTATCCTGCCTCTCATTGTTTTTATCCCCATGCATATCTACCCTCTTAATAATTTTTTCTAAAGAAATTTAGCTAGTTACTTACCCCCACCCCTTAGGCCATGTTCTGTAATCAAATTTTTAATATCCAACAATCTATTAAGATATCTTATTCAATAAAATATATTCTGTTCCTGAAGGATTCTGTTACCAAATTTCAAAGTAACAGTAATTTTTTTTTCTCATGGCCTTAAAAATATTTACCTCAATTACCTCCAAAATAGAGAGGAAGAGTTTCAGAATAAAAGATGGATATACAATAGAACCATTAAAATACAAATAAAGATATATGGAACAATAAGTCTAACAAAATCTGAACAAATATAATTAGTGAGCTTGAATATTAAATTCAAATCTGGAAGCCAAGGTTAAAAATGAAAAACATGGCAGAATAACTAATACTTCTTATTTGATAAAAATAAACATTAGATTTTAATGATACTATTACACTTTTACATACTAGATTTTCGTACTTTTTTATTATATCTTTACTCTTACAAGGGCCATCACAAGAGTGACATCTTCATATTTTATAGAACATGCAGAAACTTCTTTTTAAGGTCTCATTGTCAGTTTTTCAATGTAGTCACTATTTACATGTAATTTAGTAAGACTTTTTTAGAGTTTAAGGTAATGATATTAAAGTACAAAAATTTCCAGTGATTAAAAAACAACCAAGTTAAAATTTTAAACAGCTGGTATAGGTGGATAAAAGTTCCTTAGGCAGAGATCAACAAGCCACAAGCCAAAGACCAAATCCAGCCTGTTGGGTTTTTGTATATAGCTCATGGGCTAAGAATGTAAGATGAATGTACTACACTGAGGGAGTGCTAGAGTAAATTTAATGTTTAACATAGAGTTGCTTGGTGATTGATGAGAACAAAGGGAGAAGGAAATGTAGATAAAACTAAATTTCCTTACAACTTGCAGCCCATCAACAAACATTTGAGACAACAGAGTATGACATCATTGAAAAAATCAGAAGATTTCATGACATGAAAATTATATGAAACTAGAATTTTAGTGCCAATAAATAAAATTTGTTTGGAATATAGCCATGCTCATTTGTTTACATATTGTCATTGTTTGTTTTATTTTATTTTTAAGGTTTTATTTGTTTGACAGATAGAGAGACCACAAGTAGGCAGAGAGGCAGGCAGAGAGAGAGGGAGAAGCAGGCTCCCCACTGAGCAGATAGTCCAGTTCGGGGCTCGATCCCAAGACCCTGGCATCATGACCTGAGCTGAAGGCAGAGCCACCCAGGCACCCCTCATTGCTTGTTTTAATACTATGTTTTAATAGCTGAGTTTTTACCACAGAGAATATATGGCCCATAAAGCCATATATAAAATTTATAACGTGGTCCTTTAAAAAAAAATGTTTGCCAACCCTGCCTTAGATAGCCTTATCAACTGATTTCAGTAGGCCTTTGACAGGTCCTAAGTATCATTATTTTTAATCCTAAGAGTTTTGAAGAGAATTTGGTCAGGAAGCATGTGCAATGAAAAGCTAGGACTCTGACTTGTATTCTCTTCCTTTAAGAAGGCTATCCCACTTCTGCACTGAATTGGGTCACAGGTATAACTGAGAGTGTGCCAAATTTGCTGAAAGCAACAGCTTTGATTGCTACTATGCTTATGCCTGAGAAAGCTGAGACTCAGAAATTTTCTGACAATAATTGAGAGGATTTGCATTTGCCCACCTTAATATTAAAAAATTCCTGTGTAATCATTTTAGCAGCTTTTCTGGGCACATAATCTCCCTATTACCTTTCACCACCACAGTGAGATGGGGAATAACCTAGACTACTTTCAGCTGGACTCTTCTGGCATGAAACTAATGTGGGGGAAAAAGGCAAAAGAAAAGTTATTAAATTTCCTTACTACCTACAGCCCAAGGACAAGTCCTTGCAACAGGCAGAGTAACATTCCTCTAGGGACTCAAGTGTCTCAATATTGATACTTTGTTAAGGACAAAAGGAAATCTTAGTCCAACCCACAAGACCCCCTAAGTCTACTTTAACATATAAAAATTCCTTTGAAAATTTTTTTCATCTCTACCCCCACAGGACATATGTTGACAGACACCCCAAACATATGACCCACTAATATATATCTGAAGGGTGTCATGACTCAGGTTTTATTACACCTCAGGGTAATAAATGACCTTATCCCAACAACAGCTAGCCCCCTCAAGGTCCTGGAAACTCGCTTCCAAATTCCTTAGAGACTTACACTATCTTGAAAGTATATAATGGGGGGGGGTGCCTGGGTGGCTCAGTGGGTTAAAGCCTCTGCCTTCAGCTCAGGTCATGATCCCAGGGTGCTGGGATCGAGCCCCACATTGGGCTCTCTGCTCGGCAGGGATCCTGCTTCCTCCTCTCTCTCTGTCTGCCTCTGCCTACTTGTGATCTCTATCAAATAAATAAGTAAAAATCTTTTAAAAAAGATATATAATGGGTCAGTCCTCATGACCCCAGTGCAGCTCTTTCTGCCCACAGGTCCTGTCCTCATGCTTTAATAAAACCACCTTGTTGCACCAAAGACTTCTTGAGAATTCTTTCTTGGCTGTTGGCTTCAAACCCTAACATCATTTCTACATCAAAACCACCACCCCTCAAGCTGGAGCTAGAGTGATCAGTGTTCACTATTCTCACATGGGCTATGCCCAAGGTAGAGCTTCTGTTCTATGAGTAAGGACTGGGTAGAACAAAGCCCCTCTCTCAGTTGCATGCACCCATGAAAGCCTCAGCAGGAAGTAGCTTGAAGCAAAATAAGAGATGCTGATACCTTGCTCCTCCTAGGAAAAAAAAAAAAAACCTCCATCTGGGCCCTGTTCTTCCCTGCTGCAGTCTAGAGTGTAGTCTCTGCCTTCCTGAGCTGGGAGGTAGGAGAGGGAGATAGTAGCCTTGGTTCAAATAGATGTTTCTTATTTTCTATTCACCCTTAGGACAATTTCCAGAGGCTTTAAATGGTTAGATTTTTAAAAAAAATAGTTTTCACCAGTTCACTGAAGTCAACCTCTTTTATGTGATATTGATTAGAATTAACTTGTGATTGAATAATAATTTATGTTCATACAGAGAATCATTTGGTATCTCTGAACCTTAGTTTCCACCAGTATAAAACGAGGAGGTTGGTGTAAAATACTTTTTTTAAATTCCAAATTCCTATATTATTTTACTACTGCTATAAATACCTAAGATTAAATAACTCAGATTAATGCCACAAATTCAATGAAAAAAAAATCATGAAAATGGTTTTCAATTTATGTCAAACAATATAAAATGCCTAGCTTTGTTTAAGTAATCCAGATTTGGAATAACAGAATACAAAAAAATCCCCCAAAATGCCTATTGACTCTTCAAACCAAGCTCTTTAATCATGGGAGGGGTATCCAGTTACATATATTGGCATAATTAATCAATTGTTGAAAGAAAAGAAACAAGTTCTTCTTAGGGTATTGCTTGCTAATATTATTTTATTTTTATTTATTTATTTTATAGGTAAATAGAACTGAGTTTAGCTTTCCAAAATGTATTGACTCTTTTCCTAGGTTTTAATAATAAGCAACAGGAATTGTGTTAAACAAATTTAAATTAATTTTATTTTCTATGACAGTTTACATGTTAAAAAATATCCTCTTGTGGTTGACATGAAAACCATATCTAGCTTGTTTATCAAGGGACCTTAATGAGGGAAAAGCTTACCTTAATGATTAAAATACATGCTTCAAACTGAGTAGCAGTATTTCCTAAAGTAATTTATTCTATGAAATTTAATATGGGAATGGAACTTTAAAGAGAAATGTAAAGTTTAAATATTTTTCTGATAGGAATGTAAGGGCATTACTTATCTACAGTTGACACTATGTTCCACTACATGAAAGCCTAGAAAATGAATTATTTTCTTACCAATTCAACAACACTAAAATAGTATAATTTATTCTTATGACTTCCACAGCTATAGATGTAAAAATACCCTGTATTTTATATGGCCTTTTGAAATAGAAACAACATTCTTTCTAGTAGGGAGATATTTACTATTGCATTCAAACATGTTTTTAGATGAATTAAATATGTTTTGCAATTTAGATTTGCAAAATATAATTTTAAATTCTATCCTAAGGAGAAATTCCAGTTTCAGCTCCAACATATAAAGAACTTGGTAGTCATCACTCCTGTCCTTAAAATAAGAGAAAGCTGGGCAAAAACTTTTCTTGGACATATCAAAGGATTGAGATAGCAAAGAAAACCACAACCCACAAATCTGGAGAATTGGTGAATCCAGAGAGTCAGAGCCAAGATCTGTTCACCTGTAAAAGAAGTCACTAGAGCTGAAAAGTTGTAGGATTGATAAGGGAGAAAAAGGCAAGCTGAGGACAAAACATAAGCTGACACCCTGCAAACCAATTCCCACAGTCCCAGGTGGGATATATGTGACATTCTTCAGGTACTCCTGACTGCCCTAAAGCTAAGGGAAGGAAAAAATAAATGTTCATTTATAGAGATTACAGTGCTGCAAGACATGAGATTCTCTGGGTTTATAAATGTCTTAGTGATTTACAAGAAACAAATTCTTAATAAACTAACTTTCAGAAGGAAGTTTCTGTCTTAATGCTAATGCCTTGCTAGAGGGAAAAACAACCTTAGTTTGACAATAGCAAGGCCTCTTATATCTTGTCAGTCTTCATTAACATATGAAAATCCTTTCAGAACTTCCCTTATCTTTATTTCCCCCAACCCCAAAATATATAATCAGTTGTCCCTCACAACCCCAGTGCAGCAGCTCCTTTTGCCCACAGGCCCTGACCCAGTGCTTTAATGAAATCACCTTTTTGCACCAACGACATCTCAAGAATTTTTTCTTGGTTTTCAGCTCCAGACCTCACATATATTCCAAAACTACATCAAGATCACTTAGTAATTTTTATAAATTGTGGGAGGCTGAATGTCATGAGAATGATAAACTTCTGGGAGCAGTAGTCTTATATGTTTTTGAGTGATACCTCCAAAAATACTACCAGAAAAATTACCTCTTGGCTTTGACAGTAGGAGGGTATGAGTACGCATTGTGACATTTCTTTTCTTTTTTTTTTTTTAAGATTTTATTTATTTATTTGAGAGAGAATGAGTGAGAGAGAGAATGAGAGAGGAGAAGGTCAGGGGGAGAAGCAGACTCCCCAAGGAGCTGGGAGCCCGATGCGGGACTCCATCCTGGAAGTCCGGGATCATGACCTGAGCCAAAGACAGTTGCTCAACCAACTGAGCCACCCAGGTGCCTGTGACATTTCTTTATAACAAAGGACTATCATCCAGAGAAAGTAACTACAGTGGAGTGTTATTTCAGAACCATGAGGGGAAGGATATTCTTGTTCTTACATATGACGGGTTTTTTGTTTGTTTTTTAATTCATTTGAGAGGAACAGCACTGTTAGGTCCGTGATCAAAGGAGAGAGACTGATACAAAGTGAAGGTCAAGCAAAGCTTTATTTCGCGCCAAGCATCGAGAATCAAACCGACTGTTCAGGGCTGTCTCTTACAGAGAGAGCGAGTCCTCCCAGACTTACAGACTAACTTTTAAAGGGAAAACGCCATGTGGTTGAGCCTGGCCCCACATAGGTGACCAATGAGATTTTAACACACAGAGAAAGTTGCATAGTCATGCTAGGTCACACATGGGTGGCCAATTGAATTACAATTTACCCTATAGTAGATATTTGAACTAGCCTATTACCTTGGTCAGAATTGGCACCCAAAAGGTGCCCAAAAGTCAAGGCCCACACTCCTTGGTAGGTAGGGAGACAGTATGCCCGCTCCACTGATTGGATGTCTTCACCTGGCCTGACTCATCCCTGCATTCGGGCTCTGTTAACTCCACCTGACCTGACCTGACCCTGTATTTGGGTTCTGTTATCAAGGACTGGTCACCGCATTTTACTGGTTTCAGGGACTTGCTTTTAAGTAAGTTCCCCTGGGGGGGGGGGCAGGGTCAGTTTAAGTTTTATTGCATAAACAACAAAATCACTGTTTAACTGAGATGAAATCGCTCTGGCTAAATAGGCCCTTACAAGCACAAGAAGGGGGAGAGGCAGAGGGAGAGGGAGAAGCAGACTTCTCACTGAGCTCAGAGCCTGACATGAGACTCCATCCCAGGAACTGGAGATCATGACCTGTCAGGTAGACACCCAACCATCTGAGCCACCCAGATGCCCCACATATGAAGTTTTTTTTTTTTTTAATTTTAAAGAAAATGACCAGAAATCACTGTATTTGTGAAACAAGACAAAAATGAGGGAGGGCAAGCTATGCATTTAAGAAATATGTCTGAATATTAACCACCAGGAGTCACAAAAACCTTTTATAACTCTTAAAAAAGAAGACCCACAACCAGGAACTCAGTAATTTTCAATGAATTTAGGTAAATCAAATGATACAATTTATTTATTTCCATTACTTTTTCACATTAATACTATTTTGTATCTTTATATAATTTTCTGAAGTGATGCTTCTCAAACTTAAAACTAATAATATTAATGTGTTTGAGCCTAAGAACACATGAGGCAAAAACTTAAGAGTAATTGTAAGGAGAAAGAAAGAAATCTACTATAATTAAATTCAACATCCTTTTTTTCAGTAATTGATAGTTCAAGCAGGCAGAAAACTGGTAAAGATACAGTTTATTTGAATAGCACAATCAATAAACTGAATCTATTTGTCATTTATAAAATATTACATCTAACCACAGAATACACATTCTTCTCAAACTTGCATAGAACATTGACCAAGATAGATCATACTTTGGACCATAAAACATACTTTACCTATGTTTAAAAGAGTAGGAAATAACACAAAGTATGTTATCAGACCACACTGAAATTAAAGTAGAAATCAGTAACAGAAAAATAGCTGAAAATTCCCAAATATTTGGAACTTAACACACTTCTATTCTCACATGGGGGAAAAAAAATCTTAGGAGATTAAAAATATTTTAAACTGAATGGAAATGAAAAGACACCTTATCAAAACTTGAGAGATGCCAAAAAGTCAGTATTTAGAGGGAGGATTACAGCATTAAATGCATCTGTTAGAAAAGACCAAATACCTAAAATTAATTATATAATTTTCTACCTTAGGAAATCTGAAGAAAGAAGAACACTTTAAACCTAAAAAAGCAGAAAGAAATAATAATAAAATTCAGAGTAGAAATCAATGAAATAAAAAACAGAAAAAAATCAATAAAGGAAGTCAGTGAAACAAAATCTAGTTCTTTGAAAACATATAAAAAAATGGATAAACCTCTAGCCAGGTTAACCAAGTGAGAAAAGAGAGAAAGAGAGATAGAGAGAGAGAGAGAAGACATAGATGGACTTTAAAAAAATAGTAAAGAAACACTATAAATTTGATCTATGACCACAAGTTTGATAATTTGGATGAAAAAATTCCTTAATAAACACAAACTACAATTCACAAAAGGAGAAATAGATAATCCAAATATATCTATATTTGTAACTATGTGTGGCATCTATAATTATATTTCAAGTATCTATAACTATATGTTGAGTATCTATAACTATATCTAGTAAAGAAAGTAAATCAATAATTAATAAACTTCGGGCAAGTGGTGGCTCAGTTTGTTAAGCAACTGCCTTCAGCTCAGGTCATGATCCTGGAGTCCCAGGATCTAGTCCCAAATCAGGCTCCAGGCTCAGTGGGGAGTCTGCTTCTCCTCCTGTCCCTCTGACCTTCTCCCCTCTCATGCTCTCTCTCACTCTCTTTCTCTCAAACAAATAAGTAAATAGATAAAATCTTTTAAAAAACAATAAGCTTCTGAAAATATAATCAACAGGTTCGACTGATTTCATTAGTGAATTCTACCAAGCATTTAGCAACAACAACAAAAATATATCAATTTTCCACAATATACTTCAGAAAATAGATATAGATGAGACATTTCCTAACTCATCCCATGGGATCAAATTCAAATGAAGACATTAAAAAAAAGAGAAACATAGAGGTGAAAAATAAGTATATGTAAAGATACTCCACATCATTTGTCATTAAGGAATTGCAAATTGTAAAAATGAGATACCATTACAACCCATTAACAAGAATGGTTAAAATAAAAAAACTGATAATAACAACTGCTGGCAAGGATGCAAAGCAACAAGAACTGTCATTCATTACTGAAGGGAATGCAAAATCATACAGCTACTTTGGAAGATAATTTGGCAGTTACTTTCCAAACTAAATTTAATTATACCATATGATTCAGTGATTGCACTTCTAGGCATTTACCAAATTGGTATGAAAACTTATGTCCAGAAAGAAAATCTGCACATGAATGCTTTTAGTAGCTTTATTTGTAATTACCAAAAATTGGAAGCAACAGAGAAGTCCTTCACTACATGAATGGACAACAAACTGATACACCTATACATTGGAATATTTTTCAATGATAAAAACAAAAGATCTTTCAGGACATGAAAGAAAAAAAAAATCATGGATGACTATGAAATGCCCATTGCTAAGAAAAAGAAGCCAGTCTGAAAAAGCTATAAACTGTACAATTATAATTTTATGACATTCTGGAAAAGACAAAACTACAGAGATAGTAAACAAGTTCCTGGTTGTCAGGTGTTTAGGAATTCTGATTAGTAAAGCATAGGGGATTTTTTAAGGCAGTGAAACTATTTTATATGGTACCATAATGATGAATACAAGACATATGTCAAAACCAATAAATTTTTGCAGTACAAAGAATAATACTTAATGTATACATTCCAGGATGGAATGTAAATGTGTCAAAAGAATCTAAATGTATTACAAATGTATTTTAAAATCTCACTGAAGGGGTAAAAGAATAAATTGCTGACCTAAGTAACTTTGGAAATAATGTAGTCTGTAAAACTAAAGGCAAAAGTAACTGCACACGAACACTGTACTTGGTAAAAGTTTTCCTACAAGGGTATGAGTTATCAATTCAGATACTGCAATATGTGTGTACTGGAATTTAATAATCAAGTAAATCTATTGATGGTGGGAATCAGGTTTCTGTTTGAGTGGAAATTTACAGATAAGCAAGGAAGGAATCTACAATAATCCATATAGTAATAGATTAGAGTTGGAGACGTCAGTATGATGAAGACACCAGTGGCTTAATAGATACAGATGGATACATAGACAAAATGTATAGGTATGTGTATTATACATAATATAATTATTATACATGCATATATTTATTTTTTTCTTTGTCAGCTAAGAGAGGCTATAACAGCATTCTAGTAGCAATGAGCACACATAGATTTTGGTTTCCAAGCCCACTCCCCAATAAAAGGAAAAAGGCTTTTGGAGAAATGGCTGATTATAGGACTGGGACAGAAAATATATGATGATTATGGAGAACCCGGTAGTACTTAACACTGGGAAGGAAGGAAGGAAGGAAGGAAAGAAGGGAGGGAGGAAGAAAAGAAGAAGGGAAAGAAAGAAAGAAGAAAGAAAGAAAGAAAGAAAGAAAGAAAGAAAGAAAGAAAGAAAGAGAAAGACCTTGATATGATACGATGATAATGGCAATTTACCTTTGTGGTCTTCTCTCCCAAAACAAATAAACACAATCGAATAATAATAATAAATTGAACACATTCTAATTTGTTCTAATTACAAAATATCTGACCAGTATTCCTTAAAACTGTATAGAGGGGGAAAAATAAGTTTTGGGACAATGTCATAGCCAAGAGTAACCTAAAGAGTCATGAAAACTAAATGTACTGTGGTATCCTTGATGGGATCTTCAAAAACAGAAAAAAGACAGTAGATAAAAACTAAGGGAATCTGAATAAAGGTTGGATATTAATTGATAAAATGTTCAATATTGGTTTATTAGCTGCAACAAATGTACTATTCTAATGTAAGATATTAGTTATAGGGGAGTCTCTGTGTGTGATATACAGGAATTCTCTGCACCATTTTTGCCATAATTCTGTAAGTCAGAAATTATCAAAAAATAAAGTAAATTCTGTCCCCTGGAGCTAAGAAAAGAACCTCTAAGAATATATAAATGGTCAGTTAGAAAATCAGAATGACAATCAAGTCACTAAATGCATTTTATATTGATTTGTCATGGATTTTGAGGAAGTTTTTAGGACATGTCTTAGAACAAGTTATAGCAATCACAGATGTTCAAAACATTGTCAATATTCCTCTAATTTACTAACTACTATCGGCAGGTGCTGACATAATCTGGCAGTTGCCAAGACCAGAAGCTCTAATATCACATGAGTAAAAATAATGAGTCCTTATTTCCAAAGAAAGAAAAACTAGATCATCTTCATTAAATGAGTTAGTAATTTTCTTTACATTAGGAACAATAGATATTTTTCTTTACCTGGAGCTTCAGTCAACACTGCAAGTCTTCCTGGAATTAGAGATGAAAGTAAACATTTATTTATATAAATAATTTACATAACTATTTTCTTGTTTTATGTAGGATTCTTTGGTGACTACTGTCAGGTTTGTGTGGCTAAGAGGCTAATGGGTCTCTTATTTCCTTATGTGTGTACTTTACTACAGAAAGAGAATGTGGTATAAGAGATAAAAATTCAAGGTCAAATAAAGATTTGAGAAAAATTTTACAGTTAAACCTCAATTTATCTGTTTTCTTTATTCTTAACAAAATAATTTTAGGGAAGGACAAAGACGAATAATATTTTTGTATTGCACTTGGGAAAGTTTACTGTTTATGAAATGGAGGTTTACTTTTTATATATCATTAAAAGTAATTTTTCACATGTATAATGGTAGGTAGGTAGCTTTCAGTGCAATAAAATCATTGTCTTCCAGAAAGCCTTTGGTGTTCTCTCATTTGTCTTTACAGGGTTTGACTGCATGGCTATCACGGTCTATATAAGCTATTTATTAAATATTTTTATATGATAAAAGCCATTATAGCTTTATTATTCCACACCATTTTTCAGAAAACAAATGTTCAGGATCTTGTTCTTTAAAATACTTTAGTACTTTTATGTATTCAAACATGGTACCCAATTTTAAACATAGACTAAAATCATGATTTAAAAGAAATTCGATAAAATTCATAAAATGCTATAGTAAATGGAATCGATTCTCTAATTTCCCTTTCTGTATTTTCATTGTTAGTGTATAAGAAAGCCACTGATTTCTGTACATTGACCTTGTATCCTGCCACGTTGCTGAATTGTTGTATGAGTTCTAGTAGTTTGGGGGGGCAGTCTTTTGGGTCTTCCATATAAAGAATCATGTCATCTGCAAAGAGAGAGAGTTTGACCTCTTCATTGCAAATTTGGATACATTTTATTTCTCTTTGTTGTCTGCTTGCTGTTGCTAGGACTTCTAATACTATGTTGAACAAGAGTGGTGAGAGCGGGCATCCTTGTCGTGTTCCTGATCTCAACAGGAAGGCTGCAAGCTTTTTCCCATTAAGGATGATATTTACTGTGGGTCTTTCACAGATACATTTTATGAAGTTCAGGAATGTTCCCTCTATCCCTACACTTTGAAGCGTTTTAATCAGGAACGGATGCTGGATTTTGTCAAATGCTTTTTCTGCATCAATTGAGAGGACCATGTGGTTCTTCTCTCTTATTAATTTTTCTATCACATTGATTGATTTGCGAATGTTGAACCATCCTTGTAACCCAGGAATGAATCCCACCTGGCCATGGTGGATAATCTTTTTAATGTGCTGATGGATCCTGTTTGCTAGGATCTTGTTGAGAATCTTAGCATCCATATTCATCAGTGATATTGGTCTGAAATTCTCCTTTTTGGTAGGGTCTTTGCCTGGTTTGGGGATCAGGGTAATGCTGGCTTCATAGAAAGAGTCTGGAAGTTTTCCTTCTGCTTCAATTTTTTGAAACAGCTTCAGGAGAATAGGTATTATTTCTTCTTTGAAAGTTTGGTAGAATTCCCCAGGGAATCCATCAGGTCCTGGGCTCTTGTTTTTTGGGAGGTTTTTGATGACTGCTTCAATCTTGTTACTAGATATCATACCATTCAGGTTGTCAATTTCTTCCTGGTTCAATTTTGGGAGTTTATAGTTTTCCAGAAATGCATCCATTTCACCTAGGTTGCTTAGCTTATTGGCATATAACTGTGATTAATAACTTCTGATGATTATTTCTACTTCCTTGGTGTTAGTTGTGATCTCTCCCTTTTCATTCATAATTTTATTAATTTGGGCTTTCTCTCTTTTCTTTGGATTAGTGTGGCCAATGGTTTATCATTCTTATTGATTCTTGCAAAAAAACAGCTTCTAGTTTCATTGATACGTTCTACTGTATCTCTGGTTTCTACCTCATTGATCTCTGCTCTAATCTTGATTATTTCCCTTCTTATGTGTGGAGTTGGTTTGATTTGTTGTTGATTCTCCAGTTCTTTAATGTGTAGAGACAGCTGGTGTGTTCTGGATTTTTCAATTTTTTTGAGGGAGGCTTGGATGGCTATATATTTCCCCCTTAGGACCGCCTTTGCTGTATCCCATTGGTTTTGGACCAAAGTGTCTTCATTCTCATTGGTTTCCATGAATTGTTTAAGTTCTTCTTTGATCTCCTGGTTGATCCAACCATTCTTAAGCAAGTTGGTCTTTAGCTTCCAGGTGTTTGATTGAGTTCCTTCTGAACTTTTCCTTGTGATTGAGCTCCAGTTTCAAAGCATTGTGATCTGAGAATGTGCAGGAAATAATCTCAGTCTTTTGGTATTGGTTGAACCATAAGATACCTGGGAATAAACTAACAAAAGAGGTAAAGGATCTGTACTTTAGGAACTATAGAACACTCATGAAAGAAACTGAAGAAGACACAAAAAGATGGAAGACCATTCCATGCTCTTGGATCAGAAGAATAAACATTGTTAAGATGTCTATTCAGCCTAGAGCAATCTATACTTTTAATGCCATTCTGATCAAAATTCCACCGGTATTTTTCAAAGAGCTGGAGCAAATAATCCTAAAATTTGTATGGAATCAGAAAAGACCCCAAATCGCTAAGGAAATATTGAAAAACAAAAATAAAACTGGCGGCATCACGTTACCTGATTTCAAGCTTTACTACAAAGCTGTGATCACCAAGACAGCATGGTACTGGCATAAAAACAGACACACAGACCAGTGGAACAGAGTAGAGAGCCTAGATATGGACCCTCAACTCTATGGTCAAATAATTTTTGACAAAACGGGAAAAAATATACAGTGGAAAAAAAGACAGTCTCTTCAATAAATGGTGCTGGGAAAACTGGACAGCTATATGTAGAAGAATGAAACTCAACCATTCTCTTACACTGTACACAAAAACAAACTGAAAATGGATAAAAGACCTCAACGTGAGACAGGAATCCATCAGAATCCTAGAGGATATAGGCAGTAACCTCTTTGATATCAGCCACAGCAACTTCTTTCAAGATATGTCTCCAATTGCAAAGGAAACAAAAGCAAAAATGAACTTTTGGGACTTCCTCAAGATCAAAACCTTCTGCACAGCAAAGGAAACAGTCAACAAAACAAAGAGGTAACCCACGGAATGGGAGAAGTTATTTGCCAATGACAGTACAGACAAAAGGTTGATATCCAGGATCTATAAAGAACTCCTCAAACTCAACACACACAAAACAGACAGTCATATAAAAAAAAATGGGCAGGAGATATGAACAGACACTTCTCCAATGAAGACATACAAATGGCTATCAGACACATGAAAAAATGTTCATCATCACTAGCCATCAGGGAGATTCAAATCAAAACCACATTGAGATACCACCTTACAGTTAGAATGGCCAAAATTAGCAAGACAGGAAACAACGTGTGTTGGAGGGGATGTGGAGAAATGGGAACCCTCTTGCACTGTTGATGGGAATGCAAGTTGGTGCAGCCACTTTGGAGAACAGTGTGGAGACTGCTCAGGAAATTAAAGATAGAGCTTCCCTATGACCCTGCAATTGCACTACTGGGTATTTACCCCAAAGATACAGATGTAGTGAAAAGAAGGGCCATCTGTATCCCAATGTTCATAGCAGGAATGGCCACGGTCGCCAAACTGTGGAAAGAACCAAGATGCCCTTCAACGGACAAATGGATAAGGGGGATGTGGTCCATATACACTATGGAGTATTATGCCTCCATCAGAAAGGATGAATACCCAGCTTTTGTAGCAACATGAACGTAACTGGAAGATTATTCTGAGTAAAATGAGTCAAGCAGAGAGAGTCAATTATCATATGATTTCACTTATTTGTGGAGCATAACAAATAGCATGGAGGACAAGGGGAGTTAGAGAGAAGGGAGTTGAGGGAAATTGAAAGGGGAGGTGAACCATGAGAGACTATAGACTCTGAAAAACAATCTGAGGATTTTGAAGGGGCGGGGGGTGGAAGGTCGGGGAACCAGGTGGTGGGTATTGGAGAGGGCATGGATTGCATGGAGCACTGGGTGTGGTGCAAAAACAATGAATACTGTTACGCTGAAAATAAATTAAAAAAAATAAAATTCATAAAATGAATCAAATAATAATATATCATTAGTCATATTTTATTTTACACACTGAAAAACAATCTAGGGAAGATACGGATTGGGAAAGGGAACAAGAACAGTATCTTTATTGGATAAACCACCAACCATCAGTATTCCCATTATCACCATTTTATCCTCCAACAATGGTTGTGATTTATATTTAATAAAATATATTAACCCCAAAATATTAAAATGTAGCTTGAAATTGTAGGAAAAATGTGTTATGCTGAATTAGCCACCATTTATTTTTCAACATATGTTTTCTGTAAGGTTTAATAAAAAACTTTCATATCAACTAGTTTTTGTTCTGCCTTTATGGAAACTTTAAAAGAGAAAATTTATAGCAAGTCCATGAAAACATTAAGAAAACACAGGCAAAACAGGTTGACCAACACTTACTTAGGTCTATAATCTCTCTACTATAGTAGTTACCATTTATAATTATCGTCTACTGTTGACTCCAGTGGCCTGAGATTGTGTATAGGAGCCAAAATATTTAACGCCATATTTTTCTGGCTTTTTTTTTGGGGGGGGTGTCAAACTTTGTTGTAATGCTGCCTTCTTCCCCTGTTGTGTAACTTCCATTTCCACTGGATAGAATTTGGTAACTTGGTTGAGATCGGTATTAATGAGAAATTAAGTAGCAAAATACCTGTTACCTTCCAGACAAGTAGAAAAAGGATTTGGGGTTGTAGCTGTTTAAGAATGATTGAATGAGGAGAGAAATTGCTAGAGGGGACAGTTTGTGAGATGCTGCCACTGCCTGTCTCCTCTGCCAAGAAGAGTGAATCCTGACTACAACATTTTAGAGTCTGGGCTTTAGGTTTCTTTTCTTTTCTTTTTTTTCTTTTCTTTTCTTTTCTTTTCTTTCTTTCTTTCTTTCTTTCTTTTTTTTTTTTTTTTCTTTTCGGTTGAAGTTAATGAACACAAATTCCAATTACACTTAAGAGCTAAAAAGAAGTAGGCATGACTGTTTCAACCTCCATTGTCTAAATGAGTATTTATCAAAACATGGATCATGACCCATTAATGGATTAAGAAATCAATTTAATAGTTCATTGCCATCATTACTCTTAAGTAATTGAATATGATATATCAAAGTACATCACATGTGATAAGGCAAATATTACTTTATAAAATTTTGGTTTCAGTTGTATAAATAGAAAACACGTTTTCTGGTCATAGTGTAAAATGTATTTCTTCAGTTTGAAAGAGTTACTTATACTTTTGGCTTACTTTTGTGCATCATTAAACTTGAAATAAATATCAATACTGAAGATAAAAGTATTTTTATGTTAAGATATCCATGCTATTATTCTAAATTTATTTATATAAGTAAATCTAATTTACAAATAGTAGTATAACTTAAAATTTTACTATAATACACTGTTTTGACAAGAGTATAACACAATAGACTTGAGAGAAAGCCTCATTTATTTATAAGCTGTGCATGGCACTCCAATTTCCTCAGCTGTAATATGAAACTTTCTATTTTGGGGGGATTTAAGGAATACATAAGATGAGTTATCAAAAGTACAGTGCAAGAACTAGTTTTTATCAAACACTCACTAAAGGCTAGATATTGTTTAAAGCTCTTTAATCAACTTAATACTTTCTGAGTTATATAAATGTTTTTCAGGCTCAATGAGAAACCTCCATTGTCTCCAGTTCGTTTTTACTTTCCCTCACAGATTTAGACTGAATGCACTCAAAGAATCACCACTCAGCACTTTAAATATTCCAAGCAGCTGTAAAGCAATGTGTGTATTTGTATTGCACAATGTTACGTATTTCACAATGGAAATGAAAATTTCCCGGCAAATCAAAATATACTATATATATATATATATATGTAGTATATATACTAAACTTGAAATAAATATCAAGTTTAGTATATATACTACATATATATATATATGATATTGGTATATAGATATATATGATATACATACCATATATTGATATATATATATACGTCATATATATGTATTACATAATATATGCATATGCACATATGTGTGCATATATGTATTATATAATACATATATATACACACTTATAACATTAGTATATATCATACATACAAACATTAGTGTGTGTATATATACATATATACACACATATATATGTATACATATATACACATTATATTAATGTTCTATATATTAGTATCTTTGTCTCTGTTTCTAGACCCTGAAGTCCTGGCTTCTGTGGTTCCTCTATCCATTTATATTTTCTCCAGCACCCTTTTAAGCTATATGAATTTATTATATTTTCAGTTTTAATTTAACTTGAGTTGGTTCATACCACTTGAAATTAAACGGGTCCTGATTAGTCATTTCTGTAAACATATGCAAATAAAGCCAGACCTCCTGTTGCCTGACTTTTTGTACTGTTTCCCCTTGAGTCGCTTAAGAAATTTATTGTTCTCTATGGTATTTTTAATCACATGATAAATCTTGTTTTGTTTTTTGTTTTCAGTATGGGAACAGTTAACTGCCCAAAAAGGTATAGCAGGAGTTACTGCTACACGCTGCTTAGAATGATCATATCTATTTCTGTAGATGAGCTATGGCATTTCTGATGCAGTTACACTATGTGATTAAGATTGTATGTGTCTGTGTGTGTGTTTGTGTGTGTGTGTGTAGGAAGGTGGGTTTGTATGTATTTGGATAGGTCCAGAGAATGTCCAGATAGAGCTAAGAAATTTTTAGTTGGCCACCATATGAAATAACAGAGCTTGCCAAAAGCAGTAAAATATTGCTCTTTTTTTTTTAATTTTACAAATTTTTTCTGTGTCTATTAAGTAATATTTTGACCAATTATTTTCAGGGGACTTTGATTATCCACATTGGGAATCATACATCTGGAATAAGTGGAAGTGGAGAAGTGCCAAAAGTACTAAATTACAGAGTAATTATACACAAAACATACATCATTAACCATTTTTATGGGGAATGATATTGAGTCAATGTTACCCCAAAATGATCTGAAAGTATAATTTCTTATCCCTTCTGTATATACTCACTTTCAACAAAATATATCTATTCTGGAATTCAAGAAGGCAAGTTAAGTCAATGTTTAGGAAATTGTTGACTCTGTTATTTATAATCATGCAGAATGAGCAAACAACTGATTAGCTGAAGTTCTTATTTTTCAACCTATTGTTTTAGCATCATGCAAAATTAAATTAATGCGTGCAAGTTTCCTTTTTCTTATATTGTTTTTCTGGTTGCTGTTATCATTACTTTCTCTCCTATTTTGGACAAAAGTGCTCCTTTAACGATCCCTATAACACTACTTCTGAATGTGGTCTTCTTGAAATGTTAATATAGATTACCAGCAAAAACTGAATGACTGTTGTGGTATTCCACAGATATATTTTCCCATAAGATGTTCAATGTATCTTAGAAAAACATAAATAAAGAAGTGTTTCAGAACAGTTATGCTGTAGGCATTAACACTAAGGCATTGAGAACTCTGCCTTAGAATTTGAAGTGAAAAATATGTTTTCATTTAAATTCTTATGGAAGAAAACTAATGGACACCTGTAAGGAATATATTTTCTCATCAACCAATAAATAAACATTTTTTTTTCTTAAAATAATAGAGGACTAATGACTTAATATGCATAAATTGAGCATAGGAGGGAAAAGATAGTGAGTTCAATGTTAATCACATGAGGCCTGGTAATTTCCTTTCAATCATCTTTGAAATGAAACACTTTCTCTTTTATGAATGAGGCCCTAAATCTTTATACATTACTTTCAACAACTATCTTCTTGAATCTCAGATTACTGTCATCAATTACCTCTTTATTTTTCAGAGAGATAAATTATATTATCACAAGATAGGACAGCTACTTAATTTCTGAGCTACCTAACTTCTCCATGTGCATAGAATACATTTAATGCAGTATGTGGTTCAGTAACTGCTAATAAAATGAATGTGTATTTATATCAAAATAAATTCTGTGATAAGCTTCACATGAGTGAGGTTAATGCATTTCAGGAAAAAAAAATACTACGGTGCTTTTTCATTCAGTTCTAGTGAGGTTTGACTTATTTTAATCAGAGGGACTAATTATTGTTGGTACTTGCCCTTTTCTTTTCACAATAATTTATAATAAATGAAAACATGGGAGACATTTTTGACTAGCTGAGAAATAGCAGGTTGACCAGTGACTTGTACATGCTTGACTTGTCCCTCTGCAATTTTTCTTAAACAAAATAAAGGTGATAGAAAAGATAGTTTTGTTTTGAAGAAGCAAGTCTGATTAGAAATCCATCTATTGGTTTGACTAGTAACTGTGCACCATATACACATTAGGTCTTTTCCAGATTACCTTTGTAATTAAAAAATGAATTTATAAGTGGTGTGGGTGGTACAAAGTGTCTAATGAAAAACCTTAAGGGAAACAAGCCTTTCCTAAGCACACTTAACACATCAGGACTTAGCATCACATTGCACAACAACCAGTGAATTAAGTAATCTCTGAGAACAGTCTAAGTATTCCCTAAAAAAATGATAATAAGCTACTTTGTCAATGTGAAAAAGAAATGATTTTGCAGAGGAATTAAAAGATAACGACTCAATATATACCATCAGTATGATTTAAAAGGTACCTCTCTTAAACAAAACAAAGTTCCACTTTGGAATTACAAGCATACCTTGTTTTATGCTTCTTTGCTTAATTATAATGTGAAGATACTGCATTTATTACAAATTAAATTTTGTGGCAACCTGAGTAAGTCTATCACTGCCATTTTTTCCAAAATTTACTAATCTCATGTCTGTGTCACATTTTGGTAATTTTCACAATATTTCAAACTCTTTCATTATTATTATTATTATTATATTGTTATGATGATTTGTGATTATTGATGTTGCTATTGTAATTACTTTGGGATATCACAAATCACACTCATATAAGATGGTGAACATAATCAATAAATATTATGTGTCTATTCTGACTGCTCCATCAACTGGCTATTCCCCTATCTCACTCCCTCTACTCAGCTTTTCCAATTCCCTGAGAAACAATATTGAAATTAAGTCAGCTAATAACCCTACAATGACTTCTAAGTGTTAAAGTGATATGATGAGTCACATGTTTCTCATTTTAAGTCAAAAGCTTAAAATTATCAAGCTTAGTAAGGAAGAAACATCAAAAAACAAGAAACCAAGAAAGGCTAAAAGCTATCCTCTTGCAGCAAACAGTTAGCCAAGTTGTAAGTGTAAAGGAAAAGTTCTTGTTGAAAATTAAAAGTGCTATTCCAGTAAACACACCAATGATAAGAAAGATAAATAGATTTATTGTTGATATAGAGAAAAATTTTGGTGTGGATAGAAGATCAAGCCAGCAACAATATTCCCTTAAGACAAAGTCTAATCTAGAGCAAAGCCCTAAGTCTCTTCAATTCTATGAAGTCTAGGAGAGGTGAGGAAGCTACAGAAGAAAGTTTTAAGCCAGCAAAGTTTGGTTCATGAGGTTTAAGGAAAGAAGCTGTCCCCTTAATATAAAAGTGCAAGGTGAAGCAGCAATTGCTGATGTAGAAGCTGCAAGTTATCCAGAAGATCTAGCTTAGATAATTAAAGAAGTTGACTACACTAAACAACAGATCTTCCAAAGAGCCTTCTATTGGAAGAAGATACCAATCAGGACTTTCATAGCTAGAAAGGAGAAGTCAATGCCCTGCTTTAAAGCTTCAAAGGAAAGTCTGACTCTCTTATTAAGGGCTATTACAGCTGGTGACTTTAAGTTGAAGCCAATACTCATTCCAGAAATCCTAAGGCCCTTCAGAGTTATGTCTATTCTGGGCTGCTATACTGCCATTTTCTCCTAGAAAAGGAAAGGGTGTGGTTGCAGAAAGCCAGGCACAACAATCCTGATCTTCTGAGTGATGAAGAAGGGAGGAAAAAAAAAAGGGTTGGGGCTGGAATCTGAGGCAAGGGTCTGCTCTTGCCAGAGGGACAGGAGCCATGGCTCACAAAATGCACTGTGGTGTGGGCCTCCTCTACTTCTAGGCTGAGACGTCTGTAGAAGACAGCACCTTACATATACAGACCTTGATGGAGGAAGTTCAGATCTTGGAGGGGCCACCTACCAATCAGGCCACAGCAGCTGGGTTAAATGCTAGTGTCCAAAGTTTACAGCCCCCAACAGCCCCCAACAGCCACTGAGATGGCTGATACCCAGGGTTTAACAGCTGCCATTAGGCCCAAAACATCTTTTAGGGCTCAGAACACCACCACAAAAGGCCCAAATGGTACTTAGGATTTCTCTCAGTATCAAGGAGATACCCAATGCACTCCCTAAGGCAGGCTATAAATCCCAGAATACTAGCCCATAGGGTCCAAATGCTGCCTAAGATTTTTTCAGATGCCAGACACCTGTGAGTTAACTGCTAATGAGTCCTAGTTGATCTTTAAGACCTAGAACACCACTACTAAGGTGGGCCCAAATGCCACCTACAAATTTTCTCTCTCTCAGGGCCAGTGAGATGGTCAACACTTAGCCTAAGACAGCCTTTAAGGGTTGGAATGATACCTCTAAGGTTCCAACAACTGATACCCAGACCCAGAATATTAACCAAGCAAAGATGGCCACTTCCCAGACTGAAGTAGAGACCAACCTAGGTGGCCCTGAATCTGATGGTACAGTTGCACAGATACCAGTGGTTGCTTTCCAGGATCAGACTCTGGAGTCCAAGACTATGATTCAGGAGGAGAGGTCCTATAAGATTAATAACTTGAATGTGGATGAGAATCGCAGTGGGGATCAGATGGGGACTCCATGGGCTACAGGGACCTGGAGGTCTGTACCAGTTCCAGTTACTACACAGAACCCACATGGTGTTCTCCCCAATGTGTGGTGGCAGACCCCATTGGCCTAGCAGAACCCATCAGGTAGACCCCACCAGTATATCAGAGACTCCAAGCTAGACAGACCCCACCAATCTGGCAAAACACAGGTGCTTAAGAACCCCATTGTCTGGCTTGGTATGGTTGTCTGGCTTAACCCCCTGGCTTGAGAATCCACCTGGATATCAGAACCCCAGGCTGGCATGGTACTCCAGATTGGTAAAGCCCTCCTGACTGGTCCCTACCACCAGACTGGCTTCTACCAGCTGACTGGTCACTTCCCACTGACTGGTCACACTCATCTGACTGGCAGAACTTGCACCCCTCTCCCACCTTGCATGCCTCACAGGAACTGAGTGCCTCACATCCCCAAGATATGGCCTTTCTTCAAGAAAGAACAAATAAGTAGGTTAAATACTTAATGTTTAAAAATTACACCAAGGTGCCCATCATGCACTCAGAAATGCTGAGTCCATGAATACACTGTTTATCCTGAGAAGAAATTTGGGATTCAACTGAAGGAGACTGACAAAGAAGAGCCCCTGTATATTCTTATCAGTAACCCCGAGTCTCTGGCTGGCATACTGGGGACAACCAAAGACACACCCAAGCCCAATAACACTATCGTAGTGATGTGAGAGCATAATCTTCATGAATGGCAATCATGCCAGTGTAGCTGTCCTCTGGGAGGCACTACACAAGGTGGGACTGTTTTCTTCAGTGAGACTCCTCTCCTTGGAGATCTATGAAAACTTCTCACTTAATGATTTTGTAAAGCAAAAGTGCCTGGATTACAGATGAGTGCTCAACAGCAACCTTCCTGAGTGTGAGTTCCTCTGGGGGCTCCATTCCTACCATGAAACTAGTGAGATGAGTGTACTGAGATAGAGGTTCCAATGAGAGATCCTTGCGACTGGACTGAACAGTTCATGGAGACTGCAGATGAGGCCTTGGCTGCTCTGGATGCTGCTGAAGCTGGGGCTGAGGACCAGTGGGAAGGGAAAACCTGCATGGGGATTAGAGATGAGGCTGTAAACTGGGCCCTGGAGCTGAGATAACATTGAGTTTGTGCTGTTGACCTGGGAGGGGAAAAGAGATTTTGGTGATCCCTGGTCTAGGATCCCATTTAACTTCTGGGCCAGATACCACCGAATTCCCACTCCAGATTTTGTCAGACCTTCAATGGCCCCATTATTGGCTCTGGTGATACAGCCAATGCCAACTTTGCTGCCATCTTTGGTGCCACTGGTTTATTCTGGTTGAGTGAGATGTTGATGTTGCTAATCAGTTGCAATGGTCTTTCCCCTGAGTGAGGCTGAAGTGTCAGATTCCTTCCAAACATAGGTATCTAGAGAGCCATATTCTGTTGACTGAAAGTGGCATGCAAGATAAATTTATTTGCTGTTCCTTGTTTGTTGCTTTTCTTTCCCCTTGTGTGCTGTCAAGTTTTGGTATCAGAAATAAACTTGAAACTGCAAAAAAAAAAAAAAAGTCTGTTCTGTCTTTGCTCTATAAATAAACAGTCTGGATGGTAGCACATCTGTTTACAATATGGTTTACTGAATATTTCAATCCCACTGTTGAGACCTACTTCTCAGAAACAAACAAACAAATAAACAAAAAAAAAAGATTCCTTTCAAAATATCACTGCTCATTGATAATACAGCTGATCACCAAAGAGCTCCAAAGGAGATATGTAATGAGATTAATGTTTCCATGCTCCTAACATAGTATCAGTTCTGCAGTCCATGGACCAAAGAGTAATTTTCACTTTCAAGTTTTATTATTGAAGAGATACATTCTGTGAGACCATAGCTTCCATAATGATTCCTCTAATGGATCTAAGCAAAGTAAATGAAAAGCCTTATGGAAAGGATTCAACATTCTGGATGCCATTAAGGAGACTCCTGATTCATGGGAAGAGGTTAAAATATCAACATTAACAAAATTTTGGAAGGTGTTGATTTTAACCCTCCTGGAGGACTTTGAGGGGTTCAAGACTAAAGTCGAGGAAATAACTGCAGCTGTGGTAGAAATAGTAAGACAGCTGGAATTAGAAGTGGAGCTTCAAGATATGACTGAATTGTACAATCTTATAATGAAGGTTTAACAGATGTTATCAGATAACATCACACTACAGAGAAATCATTTGTGACAGGAAGAGTCAATGAATGCGGCAAGCTTCACTTTTAAGAAATTGCCACAGACCTACAAGGATGGTTCAACATTCGCAAATCAATCAATGTGATAGAACAAATTAAAAAGAGAAGAGAGAAGAACCACATGGTCCTCTCAATTAATGCAGAAAAAGCATTTGACAAAATCCAGCATCTATTCCTGATTAAAATGCTTCAAAGTATATGGATAGAGGGAACATTCCAGAACTTCATAAAATCTGTCTATGAAAGACCCACAGCAAATATCATCCTCAATGGGAAAAAGCTTGCAGCCTTCCCGTTGAGATCAGGAACACGACAAGGATGCCCGCTCTCAGCACTCTTGTTCAACATAGTATTAGAAGTCCTAGCAACAGCAATCAGACAACAGAGAGAAAAAAAAAGGTATCCAAATCGACAATGAAGAAGTCAAACTCTCTCTTCGCAGATGACATGATTCTTTATACGGAAAACCAAAAAGACTCCACCCCCAAACTGCTAGAACTCATACAACAATTCAGCAACATGGCAGGATACAAGGTCAATGTACAGAAATCAGTGGCTTTCTTATACATTAACAATGAAATTAGAACAATGAAATCAGTGGCTTTCTTATACATTAACAATGAAATTAGAGGGAAATTAGAGAATTGATTCCATCTACTATAGCACCAAGAACCATAAGTTACCTGGGAATAAACCTAACCAAAGAGGTAAAGGATCTGTACTCAAGGAACTACAGAACACTCATGAAAGAAGTTGAAGAAGACACAAAAAGATGGAAGACCATTCCATGCTCTTGGATCGGAAGAATAAACATTGTTAAAATGTCTATACTGCCTAGAGCAATCTATACTTTTAATGCCATTCCGATCAAAATTCCACCAGTATTTTTCAAAGAGCTAGAGCAAACAATCCTAAAATTTGTATGGAATCAGACCCGAATCGCTAAGGAAATGATGAAAAACAAAAACAAAACTGGGGGCATCACATTACCTGATTTCAAGCTTTACTACAAAGCTGTGATCACTAAGACAGCATGGTACTGGCATAAAAACAGACATATAGATCAGTGGAACAGAGTAGAGAGCCCAGATATGGACCCTCAACTCTATGGTCAAATAATCGTCGACAAAACAGGAAAAATATACAGTGGAAAAAAGTCTCTTCAATAAATGTTGCTGGGAAAACTGGACAGCTATATGTAGAAGAATGAAACTCAACCATTCTCTTACACCGTACACAAAGATAAACTCAAAATGGATAAAAGACCTCAATGTGAGGCAGGAATCCATCAGAATCCTAGAGAAGAACATAGGCAGTAACCTCTTTGATATCAGCCACAGCAACTTCTTTCAAGATATGTCTCCAAAGGCAAAGGAAACAAAAGCGAAAATAAACTTTTGGGACTTCATCAAGATCAAAAGTTTCGGCACAGCAAAGGAAACAGTCAACAAAACAGAGGCAACCCACAGAATGGGAGAAGATATTTGCCAATGACAGTACAGACAAAAGGTTGATATCCAGGATCTATAAAGAACTCCTCAAACTCAACACACACAAAACAGACAATCATATAAAAAATGGGCAGAAGATATGAACAGACACTTCTCCAATGAAGACATACAAATGGCTATCAGACACATGAAAAAATGTTCATCATCACTAGCCATCAGGGAGATTCAAATCAAAACCACATTGAGATACCACCTTACACCAGTTAGAATGGCCAAAATTAGCAAGACAGGAAACAACAAGTTTTGGAGAGGAGGTGGAGAAAGGGGAACCCTCTTACACTGTTGGTGGGAATGCAAGTTGGTGCAGCCACTTTGGAGAACAGTGTGGAGATTCCTCAAGAAATTACAAATAGAACTTCCCTATGACCCTGCAATTGCACTACTGGGTATTTACCCCAAAGATACAGATGTACTGAAAAGAAGGGCCATCTGTACCCCAATGTTTATAGTAGCAATGGCCACAGTCGCCAAACTGTGGAAAAAACCAAGATGCCCTTCAACGGACAAATGGATAAGGAAGATGTGGTCCATATACACTATGGAGTAGTATGCCTCCATCAGAAAGGATGAATACCCAACTTTTGTAGCAACATGGACAGGTCTGGAAGTGATTATGCTGAGTGAAATAAGTCAAGCAGAGAGAGTCAATTATCATATGGTTTCACTTATTTGTGGAGCATAACAAATAGCATGGAGGACAAGGGGAGATGGAGAAGAGAAGGGAGTTGAGGAAATTGAAAGGGGAGGTGAACCATGAGAGACTATGGTCTCTGAAACACAATCTGAGGATTTTGAAGGGGCAGGGGGCGGGAGGTTGGGGGAACCAGGTGGTGGGTATTGGTGAGGGCACAGATTGCATGGAGCACTGGGTGTGGTGCAAAAACAATGAATACTGTTACGCTGAAAAGAAATTAAAAAATGTTTAAAAAAAAGTAATAGAGCAAAAAAGGACATTGAGGTGTGCCGGGGTGGCTTCAGTGGGTTAAAGCCTCTGCCTTCGGCCCAGGTCATGATCTCAGGGTCCTGGGATTGAGCCCTGCATCAGGGTCTCTGCTCATCAGGGAGCCTGCTTCCTCCTCTCTCTCTGCCTGCTGCTCTGCCTACTTGTGATCTCTGTCAAATAAATAAATAAAATCTTAAAAAAAAAGAAATTGCCACAGACCATCAGCAAATACCACTCTGATCAGTCAGGAGCCATTAACTTGAAGCAAGACCCTCCACCAGCCAAAAAATTATGACTCACTGAAAGCTCAGATGATGGTTAGCATGTTTTAGCAATCAGAATTTTTTAATCAAGGTGTGTACATTTTTTCAGACATAGTGCTATTAAACAGTTAATAGACTTCAGTGTAGTGTAAATACAACTTTTACATGCATTAGGGAATAAAAAACTTCATTTGACTAACTTTATTGCAATTTAAACTTTATTGCAGTGGCCTGGAAACAATCTTCAATTATCTCTGAGAAACACCTGTACAGGCTAGATCATTACCTATTTAACTCATCCCCATGCAGTGATATCTTTCTCTCCTTTGAGGTTACATAGCACCTTTCAGTATCTCTATTGGGGCACTTATGACTTTCTTTTGTTTTATATTCTTCCACTGTAATGGAATTTCTTTTAGGGACCTGGATTTTCTGTGTTTGTATCCCTCACAGTCCGTTGTATATAGGGGCGGTAAAATAGATGTTGAACAAATAAATACATTGGATGACCACAGATTCACTCACAAAATCCGGAATGATGGGAGCTAGTTTCTGTAACAATAGACAGTTTTAAGATTAAATAAAAGAAAAAGTATTAGGAAGTTGATAATATAAATTGTTACATGTTTTTAAGATGATACAAACTCAAAAAATGAAAAATCATTGTTTTATTCAGCAAGTGTTTATTTTATTCTTTAAGATTTTATTTATTTACTTGAAAGAGAGAAAATCTGAAGAAGACTCTGCACTGAGCACACAGCCTAATGAGGGGCTCAATCTCACAGCCAGGAGATCATGACCTGAGCTGAAACCAAGAGTCAGACACTTAACTAGCTGAGTCACCCAGATGCCCCATATTCAGCAAGTATTTGAACTCAAGCCGTATACTACTTTACTAGGAACAGAGGATATAAAGGTGAATAAGACAGGGTGTCATTCCTATAGGAGCATGTTAATATCATACAAGGTGTGCTTTTTATTGGGGGGTACTTCTACAATAGGTTATTAAAGGAAGCCAGAGATATTTGTGATTATGTTATTAATCTTAAAAGAATTTGTCACAGACAGAAACTATGTCTATTTAAAACCATTCCCATGGTTCTGTCTCACTACTAAATTCAGAGCATGTATGATTAAACTGGATCACCTTTAAATTGTCTCCCCTCCCTAAGGATCTTATGTACTTACTGTGATAACGCAACTTTAGAAGAGTTAATATAAATGTCATTAATGTGCAATTTGCTTACTAGGAGTTGTGCCAACTTCAACAACTATCAAAATAGCTGATATGAACAGTATGATTTCTATACACAAAATGAATCACATATCTCATACTTCTACAGACTCAGATCATCAACATATAGATATACAACTGTATATAAAGTTTTTTTTTTTAATTTTTAGGATGCGAATGGTACCATTAAAAGTTAAGATATATTTTGGCCATTCTAAAAGATGTAAGGTGGTGGTATCTCATTGTGGTTTGGATTTGTATTTCCCTGATGGCAAGTGATGTAGGACATTTTTTCATGTGTGTATTAGCCATGTTGGTGAGGACATGGAGAAAAAGGAACCCTCTTACACTCTTGGTGGGAAAACAAGCTGATGCAACCACTCTAGAAAATAGTATGGAGGTTCTTCAAGACGTTAAAAATAGAGCTACCCTACGACCCAACAATTGCTTTCCTGTGTATTTACTGCAAAGACACAGATGTGGTGAAAAGAAGGGATGCTTACACTCCAATGTTCATATCAGCAATGTCCACAATAGCCACACTGTGGAAGGAGCAGAGATACCCTTCAACATATGAATAAATAAAGATGTGGTTCATATATACAACAGAATATTACTCAGCCATTAGAAAAGATCAATATCTAGCATTTACATTGACATGGATGGAACTGGAGGGTATTATGTTAAGTGAAATCAATCAGAGAAAGATAATTATCATATGGTTTCAGTCATATGTGGAATATAGGGAATAGTGGAGAAGACAATAGGAGAAGGGAGGGAAAACTGAAGGGAAAAAGATCAGAGAGGGAGGCAAACCATATTAGACTCTGGGAAACAAACTGAGAATTGTGGAAAGGGAGGGGGTGGGGGAATCAGGTAACCAGGTAATGGGCATTAAATAGGGCACATGATGTGATGAGCACTGGGTGTTATTCATAACTAATGAATCACTGAACATTATATTAAAAACTGATGAGTTGCTATACGTTGGCTAATTGAATTTAAATTTAAAATAAAGAAAAAAAAGTTAAGTTATAATAAATCAGTGTTGCCCAGGCATTATAAAATTTGGTTTCTAATTATACACGACTTCACAGTTGGACTTTTGGGGAGATGGAGGCTCCTTACAATATTTAATTGAAGACATCTGCTGAAAGGGTTTATTTTCATGAGTGAGAAGACATTGGTAGCTCACAGAGCAAATTTCCATATTATCTTTCCTTTTCATCACAAATGAAATTTTCATCAATTAGACTACACAAGATTTTGAACATTATTTCCATTATTCTTCAAAATAGGCTTCAGAATACTTTCAACTTTCCCCCTTACTACTCCTATACTTGATAAAATCTCATGTCAGAATAACTTTAAAATTCTTTTCTGCTAAAACATTACTAAGAATTTGGGAAGGACTAAAATAATAAAAATTATTTCTTTAGGGGAAAAATGTCTTAGCCAGTTTGGGTTACTATAATAAAATGCCTTAAGTTGAATGGCTTATAACAGAAATTTATTTGTTATAGTTCCAGAGCCTGAAAGTCCAAGATTGGTTAGCCAATATAGCCTGGTTCTGATGAAAGTTATTTTCTGGTTTGTGGGCTCTTAATTCACATGTCAGAAAGAGGGTGAAAGAACTCTCTGGGGTCCTTTTCATCATCTTATCAATTAATCCTATTCCTGAGAGCTCCATCCTTGTGAGCTAATTATCTTCCAAAGGCCCCATTTCCCAATAACATGACATTGTGGGCTAGGATTTCAACATAGAATTTTGTAGAAACACAAGCATTTAGTCCATAACAATTTTTTTTCTAACAAAAATCCCTGAGATGCATCTTATAGCATTGTCCTTTGCATCCAAATTACTAACTCAGTGATGTTGTGAAGAAAGTTGTCACTGATAATAATAATAAGCAATAACAATACCATTTACATAGCTCCTTTCAACTTGAGTATTCTGAAAACTTCCCATAAAATAATCATTTCTGGGAGGAGTCAAGATGGCAGAGAAGTAGCAGGCTGAGACTACTTCAGGTAGCGGGAGATCAGCTAGATAGCTTATCTAAAGATTGCAAACGCCTACAAATCCAACGGGAGATCGAAGAGAAGAACAGCAATTCTAGAAACAGAAAATCAACCACTTTCTGAAAGGTAGGACTGGCGGAGAAGTGAATCCAAAGCAAAGGGAAGATAGACCGCGGGGGGAGGGGCTGGCTCCCAGCAAGCCCCGGAGCAACGGAGCACAAAATCAGGACTTTTAAAAGTCTGTTCCGCTGAGGGACATCGCTCCAGAGGCTTAACCGGGGTGAAGCCCACGTGGGGTCAGTGTGGCCTCAGGTCCCGCAGGGTCACAGAAGGATCGGGGGTGTCTGAGTGTCGCAGAGCTTACAGGTATTAGAACGGGGAAGACGGCTACAGAGACAGAGCCGAGGAGTGACTCTCAGCTCGGGGTTACCTTGAACCGGTAGCAGGCTAGGTCAGCTTGGAGCGTGGCCAGAGGCCAGGGTGATGGGAGTAATTGGGCGCTGTTCTCTGAGGGTGCACTGAGGAGTGGGGCCAGAGGCTCTCAGCAACTCCGGGCCGGAGACCGGGAGGATGCCATCTTTATTCCCGTCCTCTGGAACTCTATGGAAAGCTCTCAGGGAACAAAAGCTCCCGAAAGCAAACCCGAGCTGATTACTCAGCCCGGCCCCTGGTAAGGGCGGTGCAATTATGCCTGGGGCAAAGACACTTGAGAATCACTACAACAGGCCCCTCCCCAAGAAGAGCAACAAGAAATCCAGGAAGGACCAAGTTCAATACCAAGGAGAGCCGCGGAATTCCAGAGGAGGAGAAAACAAAGCACGGAACTCATGGCTTTCTCCCCATGATTCTTTAGCCTTGCAGTTAATTTATTTTTTTTTTTCTTTTTCAGTTTTTTTCTCTTCTTCTGCCAATTTTTTTTTAACTTTTACCCTTTTCTTTTTTAAGGTTTTTTAACTAGTTTATCTAATATATATATATTTTTTCTTTTTTATATTTTTTCTTTATTTGTTTTCTTTTTTTTTTAATTGTTTCTTCTTTTTTTTTTCCCCCTTTCTGAACCTCTTTCTATCCCCTTTCTACCCCCTCACGATTTGGGATCTCTTCTAATTTGGTTAAAGCATATTTTCCTGGGGTTGTTGCCAGCCTTTTATTATTTTACTTGATCCTTCATATACTCTTATCTGGACAAAATGACAAGGCGGAAAAATTCACCACAAAAAAAAGAACAAGAGGCAGTACCAAAGGCTAGGGACCTAATCAATACAGACAATGATAATGTGTCAGATCTAGAGTTCAGAATGACGATTCTCAAGGTTCTAGCCGGGCTTGAAAAAGGCATGGAAGATATTAGAGAAACCCTCTCAGGAGACATAAAAGCCCTTTCTGGAGAAATAAAAGAACTAAAATCTAACCAAGTTGAAATCAAAAAAGCTATTAATGAGGTGCAATCAAAAATGAAGGCTCTCACTGCTAGGATAAATGAGGTAGAAGATAGAATGAGCGATATAGAAGACCAAATGACAGAGAATAAAGAAGCTGAGCAAAAGAGGAACAAACAGCTACTGGACCATGAGAGGAGAATTCGAGAGATAAGTGACACCATAAGACGAAACAACATTAGAATAATTGGGATTCCAGAAGAAGAAGAAGAAAGAGGGGAGCAGAAGGTATATTGGAGAGAATTATTGGAGAGAATTTCCCTAATATGGCAAAGGGAACAAGCATCAAAATCCAGGAGGTTCAGAGAACCCCCCTCAAAATCAATAAGAATAGGTCCACACCCCGTCACCTAATAGTAAAATTTACAAGTCTTAGCGACAAAGAGAAAATCCTAAAAGCAGCCCGGGAAAAGAAGTCTGTAACATACAATGGTAAAAATATTAGATTGGCAGCAGACTTATCCACAGAGACCTGGCAGGCCAGAAAGAGCTGGCATGATATATTCAGAGCACTAAACGAGAAAAACATGCAGCCAAGAATACTATATCCAGCTAGGCTATCATTGAAGATAGGAGGAGAGATTAAAAGCTTACAGGACAAACAAAAACTGAAAGAATTTGCAAACACCAAACCAGCTCTACAGGAAATATTGAAAGGGGTCCTCTAAGCAAAGAGAGACCCTAAAAGTAGTAGATCAGAAAGGAACAGAGACAATATACAGTAACAGTCACCTTACAGTCAATATAATGGCACTAAATTCATATCTCTCAATAGTTACCCTGAATGTTAATGGGCTAAATGCCCTAATCAAAAGACACAGGGTATCAGAATGGATAAAAAAACAAAACCCATCTATATGTTGCCTACAAGAAACTCATTTTAAACCCGAAGACACCTCCAGATTTAAAGTGAGGGGGTGGAAAAGAATTTACCATGTTAATGGACATCAGAAGAAAGCAGGGATGGCAATCCTTATATCAGATCAATTAGATTTTAAGCCAAAGACTATAATAAGAGATGAAAAAGGACACTATATCATAATCAAAGGAGCTGTCCAACAAGAAGATCTAACAATTTTACATATCTATGCCCCTAACGTGGGAGCAGCCAACTATATAAGCCAATTAATAACAAAATCAAAGAAACACATCAAAATTAATACAATAATCGTAGGGGACTTTAACACTCCCCTCACTGAAATGGACAGATCATTCAAGCAAAAGATCAACAAGGAAATAAAGGCCTTAAATGATACACTGGACCAGATGAACATCACAGATATATTCAGAACATTTCATCCCAAAGCAACAGAATACACATTCTTCTCTAGTGCACATGGAACATTCTCCAGAACAGATCACATCCTGGATCCTAAATCTGGTCTCAACCGGTATCAAAAGATTGGGATCATTCCCCGCATATTTTCAGACCACAGTGCTCTGAAGCTAGAATTCAATCACAAGAGGAAATTTGGAAAGAACCCAAATACATGGAGACTAAACAGCATCGTTCTAAAGAATGAATGGGTCAACCAGGAAATTAAAGAAGAATTGAAAAAAATCATGGAAACAAATGATAATGAAAACACAATGGTTCCGAATCTGTGGGACACAACAAAGGCAGTTCTGAGAGGAAAATATATAGCTGGTACAAGCCTTTCTCAAGAAACAAGAAAGGTCTCAGGTACACAACCTAACCCTACACCTAACGGAGCTGGAGAAAGAACAAGAAAGAAACCCTAAACCCAGCAGGAGAAGAGAAATCATAAAGATCAGAGCAGAAATCAATGAAATAGAAACCAAAAAAACAATAGAACAAATCAATGAAACTAGGAGCTTGTTCTTTGAAAGAATTAATAAGATTGATAAACTCCTGGCCAGACTTATCAAAAAGAAGAGAAAGGACCCAAATAAATAAAATCATGAATGAAAGAGGAGAGATCACAAGTAACACCAAAGAAATACAGACAATTATAAGAACATACTATGAGCAACTCTACGCCAACAAATTTGACAATCTGGAAGAAATGTATGCATTCCTAGAGACATGTAAACTACCACAACTGAACCAGGAAGAAATAGAAAGCCTGAACAGACCCATAACCAGTAAGGAGATTGAAACAGTCATCAAAAATCTCCAAACAAACAAAAGCCCAGGGCCAGACGGCTTCCCGGGGGAATTCTACCAAACATTTAAAGAAGAACTAATTCCTATTCTCCTGAAACTGTTCCAAAAAATAGAAATGGAATGAAAACTTCCAAACTCGTTTTCTGAGGCCAGCATCACCTTGATCCCAAAACCAGACAGGGATCCCATCAAAAAAGAGAACTACAGACCAATATCCTTGATGAACACAGATCAAAAATTCTCACCAAAATACTAGCCAATAGGATTCAACATTACATTAAAAGGATTATTTACCACGACCAAGTGGGATTTATTCCAGGGCTGCAAGGTTGGTTCAACATCCACAAATCAATCAATGTGATACAACACATTAATAAAAGAAAGTACAAGAACCATATTATACTCTCAATAGATGCTAAAAAAGCATTTGACAAAGTACAGCATCCCTTCCTGATCAAAACTTCAAAGTGTAGGGATAGAGGGCACATACCTCAATATTATCAAAGCCATCTATGAAAAACCCATCGCAAATATCATTCTCAATGGAGAAAAACTGAAAGCTTTTCCGCTAAGGTCAGGAACACAGCAGGGATGTCCATTATGACCACTACTATTCAACATAGTACTAGAAGTCCTAGCCTCAGCAATCAGACAACAAAAGGAAATTAAAGGCATCCAAATTGGCAAAGAAGAAGTCAAACTATACTCTTCACAGATGATATGATACTATATGTGGAAAACCCAAAAGACTCCACTCCAAAACTGCTAGAAGTTGTACAGGAATTCAGTAAAGTGTCAGGATATAAAATCAATGCACAGAAATCAGTTGCATTTCGCTACACCAACAACAAGACAGAAGAAAGAGAAATTAAGGAGTCAATCCCATTTACAATTGCACCCAAAACTATAAGATACCTAGGAATAAACCTAACTAAAGAGGCTAAGAATCTATACACAGAAAACTATAAAGTACTCATGAAAGAAATTGAGGAAGACACAAAGAAATGGAAAAATATTCCATGCTCTTGGATTGGAAGAGCAAATATCGTGAAAATGTCTATGCTAGTTAAAGCAATCTACACATTTAATGCAATTCCTATCAAAGTGCCATCCATTTTTTATGGAACAAATAATCCTAAAGTTTATATGGAACCAGAAAAGACCTCGAATAGCCAAAAGAATATTGAAAAAGAAAGCCAAAGTTGGTGGCATCACAATTCCGGACTTCAAGCTCTATTACAAAGCTGTCATCATCAAGACAGCATGGTACATGGTACAGGCACACAAACAGACACATAGATCAATGGAACAGAATAGAGAGCCCAGAAATAGACCCTCAACTCTATGGTCAAGTAATCTTCAACAAACGAGGAAAGAATGTCCAATGGAAAAAAGACAGCCTCTTCAATAAATGGTGTTGGGAAAATTGGACCGCCACATGCAGAAAAATGAAATTGGATCATTTCCTTACACCACACATGAAAATAGACTCAAAATGGATGAAGGAACTCAATGTGAGAAAGGAATCCATCAAAATCCTTGAGGAGAACACAGGCAGCAACTTCTTCGACCTCAGCTGCAGCAACATCCTCCTAAGAACATCGCCAAAGGCAAGGGAAGCAAGGGCAAAAATGAACTATTGGGATTTCATCAAGATCAAAAGCTTTTGCACAGCCAAGAAAACAGTTAACAAAACCAAAAGACAACTGACAGAATGGGAGAAGAAATTTGCAAACGACATATCGGATAAAGGGCTAGTGTCCAAAATCTATAAAGAACTTAGCAAACTCAACACCCAAAGAACAAATAATCCAATCAAGAAATGGGCAGAAGACATGAACAGACATTTCTGCAAAGAAGACATCCAGATGGCCAACAGACACATGAAAAAGTGCTCCATATCACTCGGCATCAGGGAAATACAAATCAAACCACAATGAGATATCACCTCACACCAGTCTGAATGGCTAAAATTAACAAGTCAGGAAATGACAGATGCTGGCGAGGATGTGGAGAAAGGGGAACCCTCCTACACTGTTGGTGGGAATGCAAGCTGGTGCAACCACTCTGGAAAACAGCATGGAGGTTCCTCAAAATGTTGAAAATAGAACTACCCTATGACCCAGCAATTGCACTAATGGGTATTTACCCTAAAGATACAAACATAGTGTTCCGAAGGGGCACGTGCACCCGAATGTTTATAGCAGCGACGTCTACAAAAGCCAAACTATGGAAAGAACCTAGATGTCCATCAACAGATGAATGGATAAAGAAAATGTGGTATATATACACAAGGGAATACTATGCAGCCATCAAAATAAATGAAATCTTCCCATTTGTGACGACGTGGATGGATCTAGAGGGTATCATGCTTATCGAAATAAGTCAATCAGAGAAAGACAACTATCATATGATCTCCCTGATATGAGGGAGAGGAGATGCAACATGGGGGGTTAAGGGGGTAGGAGAAGAGTAAATGAAACAAGATGGGATTGGGAGGGAGACAAACCATAAGTGACTCTTAATCTCACAAAACAAACTGAGGGTTGATGGGGGAAGAGGGTTGGGGGGTGGGGTTATTGACATTGGGGAGGGTATGTGCTAAGGTGAGTGCTGTGAAGTGTGTAAACCTGGTGATTCACAGACCTGTACCCCTGGGGATAAAAATGTATTATATGTTTATAAAAAATAAAATTAAATTAAATTAAAAAAAAGAATTATTTCTGATTAGTAACCATCTCTGGGGAAAGTTTGGAAGCTATTTACCAGCTGGCCATCAGTTAGAGACAGGAAGTAAAGAACGTGTTTCCCAGGAGAAACTGCAGGATATACAATGTAATTACCTAATTTTGAATAGGCTTAGGACAGTGGAGCTAATTAATGTCCATATCCTTAAAAATGTGGTATTGGATAATTAGTGAATACAAAGTGATTAGGACTTTAACTGTACGTTTTAGCTAAAAGACAAAGCTTCCAATGACAATGTCTTCACAATTGCTGATTTTGTGTTGCTTGAACAATGAATCATGGTGTGAAGCAATTAAGAGATATGATAATATCTTTTTTGAGAATATAATGTACACACACACACACACACATGAACACACAAAAGAATATAAAAAGTCTGTAGATTAATTGAGTGGATTTTCAAATGCAGTAATGTGTCCTAACACTAATTGCCAACAGTTAATTTTACAGTGCAGTTTCCCTGCTTCTTGATTCAACAGTGCAGGTGTACCACATTTTGTGAGGATTCACCAATGAGATATTCACCATAATGGAAAAGTAGGGAATAAATTCAATATATGTTTCCAGAAAGCTCACAGGAAGAGAAATTTTCCAGCAGACAACTTCCAGGAGCGTATACAAAATTAGATCTCCAGCTGTCTGTACCTTGCCACAGTAAACAGCAGGATGTGACCAGCTGCTACTCATATATCCCACCGCCTGATCTTGGATGTGCCATCAAATCTAGGCTGTGGCAATAGGGGAGGAGATGTTGCCTGTATGAAGCAAGCATTTGAAACTAAAGCAAGGTAGACAGAGCAGGGCTTTTTGCATCCCATGCCTGAACTGAGCCATGGCTTCAGGCAGGTGGCAGATGTTCAGATTTGGAGGAGTAATTATATCCCTCTTGTTCTATAATCACCTAAAGGTAGGAACAGCAGAAAAAAAATCAGGAACACATTCCAAACATTCAATGGAAAAATAATTTATTTTATAGAAATATGCTCTATAAGCAATCTTTCTGGGTGGTGACTATTAATTAAATCAAGTAATGATCAAATATGGTGAGTTCTGCTGCTAATTAAATGATTAAATATTGGAATGGCAACAGTAATGAAAAAAAACTATGAGTATTTAATAAAATGGTTAAGGGGAGAAATAAACACCCCTCAAATTGTTCAGGCAGAAAATAAAAATTTTATTCATTTAGTATATAGATCTCATGTCCTCATTTCCAATGATATTTTAATGCTAATGTTGGAGTATGAGGCTACTCTTATCTTCCCAACTCCCACCCCATCATATTATTTAGTAGCAATAATATAGAATCTCAGGATAAGAAGTGAAGCAAGGTCAATTTCCTAGATAACTAGTATTACAACTATATAAATCCAAATTAAACAATGTGAAAGAGTAAAACTCAGAATCAAGTGCAGAAAAAGATATCTGACATCTTTAGGAATGGGGGCACTTTACATAATAACTTTTTATATAACTGATGCAAATCTCTATTGGCCTGATTTTTAAAATTTAAATTGTGCTTTTTTAAGATTTTTATTTATTTATTTGAGAGAGAGAGCAAGAGAGAGAGAGAGAGAGAGCATGAGTGTTGGGGAGGGGCAGAGGGAGAGGGAATAGTAATGCTCAGCAGGGGGCCCCACCAGCCTGGATCCCAGGACCCTGAGATCATGACCTGAGCCAAAGGCAGATGCTTAACTGAGCCACCCAAGCACCCCTAAAACTTAAATTATGTTTAAGAAAAATTTTCCAGGGGTGCCTGGATGGCTTAGTGGGTTAAGCCTCTGCCTTTGGCTTGGGTCATGATCTCGGGGTCCTGAGATCGAGCCCCACATCCGGCTCTCTGCTCAGCAGGAAGCCTGCTTCCCCCCCTCTGCCTGCCTCTCTGCCTACTTGTGATCTCTCTCTGTCAAATAAATAAATAAAAATCTCTAAAAAATTAAAAAAAAAAGAAAAATTTTCCAAAGTGAATTAAGACATTCCTCTAATGCCCTAAAGAAAATATCCATTAGACAACTGAATAGGATTATTATTTTTAGTAACTTGTGATTATTGAAATAATGATCATTTTATGTTGGAAAAGAGTGATGCTCTCAGATGTTATGGAGACTATAGGTCTGTTTGTCCAAATGGTCGGCAAAATCATATTCCTTATACTTTAGTCTGAAATTTATGGTTATCTTGTCTGTTAGGAGGCCAATGTGTCCACAATGTGCATACAATACATCTTTCTTTTCATCACACTTTAACTTATTGTTGCTGTTGTATTTTGCATTAACACATGAAGTAAAAAAAAAAAACTGTGATAATTTGACACCAACAGATATGGGACATTGTGCCATGGGCTTGATAACAAATATTTCAGTTACTTGTCATCTTCTTGGTAATGTTCTGGTTGCCTGAAAACTGCAGATGTTCAGTCTCCAAATACAAACTCACTTACAGCTCACAGTACTTCATTAAAACAAACAAACAAAAAAAGGTAATCAGAAAGAAACAGAGTCATAGATGGATAGAAAATATCCAGAGAGAAAAATTTCAATACTGAGCCTAAGAAAGAAATTCAGAGTCTCAATCCTCAGTAGAATTTTTGTAAATTATGGTTTCTATATAAATAATCTTAATGATGTAAATCTTAACATTAAAAAAAACAAATAACCTACAAGAACAATCTTTTTTAAAAAGATTTTTATTTATTTATTTATTTGACAGAGAGAGATAGAGAGAGAGAGATCACAAGTAGGCAGAGCAGAAGGCAGAGAGAGAGGAGGAAGCAGGCTCCGTGCCAACCTGAGAGCCCGATGTGGGGCTCGATCCCAGGACTCCGAGATCATGACCTGAGCTGAAGGCAGAGACTCAACCCACTGAGCCACACAGGTGCCCCTACAAGAACAATCTTAATGAATAACTTTGAGGCATCCATTTTAAAATTTTAAAGTTATAATTAGCCAAACCTTCTTTCATATTTTCAGTCCTGATTTGAATCTTTATATCATAAGTTTTATTAATTCTAGATTGGATCACTGGAGCTAACAGAGTAAGTGTAATAAACACTTTCAAATATTAAAGTCAGATATCATGTTCAACATGAGTCTTCTTTCTTTTTTTCCATTTAAATCACCTGGAGTTGCCTCACCTGTTCCTAAAATGATATAGTTTCACGTCTTCCAGTCATCTTCCTTTCCCTCAACATTTTGCATTTTCTTAATGGGTATTCAGAACTGGGTACAATGGTCTGGCTGTAATCTTGCTAATGTAGACTAAGGTTATGTGTTACTTCATCTAAACTGCAAAGCTTTTCTGAGTGTTTATGCATTCATATCATGCTATATTCTTTTTTTACTATCTTTTTGTTATTTTAGATACTTTAAATCCAATATGTTAAAGGTTATTTCTGGTACAATTTTATATTCTAAAAATTATAGTTTTCAAGTATGCTGCATATTATGAATGATGGGGTGGTTGTTTTTTTTCTGTTTTTGTTTTGTTTTGTTTTAATGGTTGTTTTTCTTATTGTGTCTATAAGGAAATTTTTGGCCAGTCTATCTGAGGTCCCTTTTTTAAAGTTTTGATATAACTATATTTAATTTGTAAGATCCCTCAGTGGATCCCAAAATACCCAAAAAGTTCAATTTTAGGCAAAATGCAATGGATAATTGGATCATTAGCAAAACTAGCTTTTGCCAAAGTGGATGTTCTGGAAAATTGGAATTCAGCTACTTAGCTCGGAACATCATTGTTCTTTCAATGCAATCTAACATCACATTAGATTTATTAGTAACCTTATCATGCTCTTCTAGTATTTTGGGCTGCCTGTCAATTAGTAATCTTAGAAAGTTAAAACATTATTTTCTATAATAATCTTTATTTTCTCTAAGTGTTTCTGATAGAAACACTTAGATCTATTTTTCTAACACAATATAAGTCCACAATACTGTATCATTAACTATACCACAATGTTGTGCAATCTTTAGAACTTGGTCATCTTACATGATGAAATTTTGTACTCATTGAACAGGACCTTCCCATTTCCCTTTTCACGTACCTGGCAACTACTTTCTACTCTGTTTCTGTGAGTTTGACCATTTTAGGTATCTCAGATAAGTGGAATCATGTAATATTTGCCTGTTGATGACTGGCTTATTTCTCTTCTTTTAGCATAAAGTTTTCAGGATTCATCCATGTAGTCAAATATGGCAAGATTTCCTTCTCTTTTAAAGCTGATTAATATTCCATTGTATTTATATACCACATTTTCTTTATCCATTTATCTACCAATGAACATTTGGGTCATTTCCATATTTTGGCAATTATGAATAATGCTGCAATGACAGTGCAAGTGAAGATATCTCTCTGAGATCTTGATTTCAATTCTTTTGGATGTATATTCCAAAAGTGGGATTTCTGGGTCATATGATAGTTCAAGTTTTGACTATTTCAGAAATTGCTGTATCATTTTCCATAATACATCACCACTTTACATTCTTACTGATAGCACTCAAGATTTCCCTTTCTCAACATTCTCACCAGCACTTGTTATCTTTTGTTGGTTTGAATAAATACATCCTAATAACTGTGAACTATAACTTACTGTGAGTTTTTTCCCAGCTTTATTGGCATATAATTGAAACATAATATATATATTTCTAGGAATTAATCTGTCAACTTCTGGGTGATCCAATTTGTTGGCATATAATTATTTAGAATAGTCTTTCATGTGTTACTGCACTATCAGTTTTAATGTCTCTTATTTATGATTTTGAGTCTTTCTTAGTCTAGCTGAAAGTTTATTTTATTTAGCTTTTCAAAAAAAAACAGCTTAGTGTTGCTGACCTTTTCTATTGTTTTTCAATGTTTATTTTATTTCTGCTCTGCTAATTTCCCCCCTTCCTTCTGCTAGATTTCAGCTTAGTTTGTTCTTCTTCCTCTATTCCCTTGAGTTATGAAATTAGGTTGTTTATTTGTGATCCTTCTTTTAATTAATGTACGCATTTATATAGACTTCCCTCTTATGACTGCTTTTGTTATGTTCCATATGTTTGATATGTTGTATTTTTATTTTTGTGTGTCTCAAAATTTTTTTTATTTCCTTTTTGATTTTTTCTTTGACCCATTCATTATGCAAGTGTGCATTGTTTAATTTCCACATATTTGTGAATTTTCCTGCTTTCCTCTGATTATTGGTTTCTAGTTTCATATCACTGTGGTCAGAAAAGATACTTGAAATGATTTAAATATTTTTACGTTTGTTAAAGCTTATATTGTGGTCTAGTATGTGATATATCCTAAAGAAGTTCTGTGGGCACTTGAGAAGAATGTGTATTCTGCTACTTTTGGATGGAATAGTCTACTTTTGGACATTTACTCTGTAAATGTGTAGGTCCATTTGATTTAGTGTGTAGTTCAAATCCAATATTTCTTTATTGATTTTCTGTCTGTCAAACGTATCCATTGTTGAAAGTGAATATTGAAGTCCCTCACTATTACTGTGTTGCTGTCAATTTCTATATTCAGAACTGTTAATTTTTGCTTAGAATGTTTGGGTGCTACAATGTTGGGTGCATAAATATTTACAGTTATATCTTCTTAATAAGCTGATTCATTATCATATTATGTCCTTCTTTGCCTCTTGTTACAGTTTGACTTAAAATCTATTTTGCCTGTTATAAGTATTGCTATTCCTGTTCTATTTTGGTTTTCATTTGCATAAAATACCTTTTTCCATCCCTTTAGTATGTCCTTAAAGCAAAAATGAGTGTCTTATAGGCAGCATATAGTTGGGGCTTTTGGTTGGTTTGTTTGTATTATCCATTCAGCTACTCTGTATCTTCTGATTGGAAAATTTAATTAATTTACATTTAAAGTAATTATTGGCATGTGAAGACATTATTGCCATATTGTTAATTGTTTGTTGTTGTTGGGTTTTTTTTTTAGTTTTTTTGTTAAATTTTTCTTTCTTGGTGTATATTTTTCTCTAGTGGTATGTTTTGATTCTTTTTTCTTTCTCTTTTATATCTACTGTAGGCTTTTGTGAGTTGTAGTTACTATGAAGCTTACATAAAGCATCTTATAGCCATAATAGTCTACTTTAAGCTGATAAAATTGAACTTTGCACACAAAACTTTACCCTTTTGTGTCCCCCATCCATTTTATGTTTTTGATGTCACAATTTACATATTCTATATTGTTTATCTATTAAGAGTTATTGTAGCTATAGTAATTTTAATACTTTTGTCTTTTAACCTTTATACTATAGTTATGTGCTTAACATATTACCATTTTACATCACTAGAGTAGCCCTAAATTTGACTATGTAATTATTTTACCAGTGGGTTTTATACTTTCATATGTTTTAATGTTACTAATCAGAATTCTTTTATTTTAGTTTGGGGAATTCCCTTTAGTATTTCTTGTAAGATAGGTCAGGTGATAATGGACATACTCAACTTGTGTTTGATGAGAAAGTCTTGATATTTCCTTCATTTCTGAAGGACAGCATTGATCGATAAAGTAGTAGATTCTTTCTTCTTCTTGATCAAGTGTATTGATGTTCTCTATTGCAATTTTATTTCATTCATTGTACTCTTCAGCTCTAGAATTCATATTTTGTTCTTTTTTAATGTTTTCTATCTCTCTGTTGGACTTCTCTTTTTGTTAGTGCATTGTTTTCCTGATTTCACTATTTATAATTATTTATTTGCATTTTTTGTAGCTTCCTGAACTTCCTAAAATCAATTATTTTGAAACTTTTTGGTAGTTCATAGGCCTCCACTTCTTTGGGGCTGCTTAACAGAAGACTATTATGTTCCTGTTTCCTTGATTTTTTGTGTGTCTTGAAACATTGCATTGATTATATATATATATATATATATATATATATATATATATATATTTGATGGAGCAGTCATCTCTTTCTGTATGGACAGTGTGGAGTGGTTTTGATGGGGAAAGACTTCTACCTGTGAGGGTGCTATCTAGGTGGAGTGTGGTAGTTCTTTCTCTAGAGAAGGCCTACTGGCATAGTCTCTCTATAATTCCATCAGCTGAGGTCAGCATTAATAAAGATTGTAGGGGCCAAGGCTATGGATTTCCACATTGGCACTGACAGCTGATGGCATCATTAGTGATGAAGGCTGCTTCAGATGCTCTGATCTCTTTTTCTCCCAAGAGGGTTATTGTGGCTGAATAGCAAAATATTTGGTTGTTAACTCTTGGTCTCTGGATAAATGCTGCCAAATAGAAAACATTTTTCATGTACCTGACCAGAAGAGCCACAGTTCTAAGGTGTTTCAGACAAACAGTATTCCAAAAAATCTAGAAATAAAAAAAAAAACCATATTTAGTGGTGCTTTGATGAGTCTCAAAACGTTTTTTTTTTTTTAAATCTGTGGTGTGATAGAAAATACACTGCAATATGGAAATGATTTTTTCTTGATTTTTTTTTATTATACCCAAAATATTTCATGGTATACAAGGAGATGAGAGATTTTGTTTGTTATCTTTAAGTTTCATTCTACTATTCTCAACATACAATGTTATATTAGTTTCAGTTATTCAATATAGTGATTCAACAATTCGATACATCACCCAGCGCTCATCACAAGTGGAGTCCTCAATCCTCATCATCTATTTCACCAATGCCCCCAACCACCTACCCTCTGGTAACCATCAGATTGTTCTCTATAGTTAAGAATCTTGGTTTGCTCTCTCTCTTATTTTTTATTTGCTCATTTGCATTGTTTCTTAAATTCTACATATGAGTGAAATTGTACAGTACTTGTATTTCTCTGAGTGACTTATTTCGTAACATTATATTCTCTAGCTCCATCCATGTTGTTGTGAAGAGCAAGATTTCATTCTTTTTTGTAGTTGAATCATATTGCATTGTATGTATGTATATATGTATGTACGTATCTACATACATATATAGCACATCTTCTTTATTCATCTATCATGGATACTTCTGCTGCTTCTGTCTCTTGGCTATTGCAAATAATGCTACTATAAACATAGGGGTGTGTGGATACCTTTGAATTAGTGTTTTTTAATTCTTTGGGTAAATACTCAGGAGTGCAGTTATTGGATTGTGAGGTAGTTCTAGTTTGAACACTTTGAGGAAACTCCATACTCTTTTCCAAAATGACTGCACCAGTTTGCATTCCCACCAAGAGTGCACAAGGGTTCCCTTTTCTCCACATCCTCACTAACACTTGTCATTTCTTTTGTGTTTTTGATTTTAGCCATTTTCACATGTGTGAGGTAGTATCTCACTGTAGTTTTGACTTGCAGTTCCCTGATGATCAATGATGCTGAACATCTTTTCATGTGTCTGTGAGCCATCTGAATGTCTTCTTGAGGGAAAATGCCTGTTCATGTCTTCTGCTCATTTTTAGTTGGATTATTTTTGGGGGGGTTGAGTTGTATCAGTTCATGATACATTTTGGATACTATTTATCAGATATGTCTCTTCAATTTTTCTATTTCTTCCCAAATCTGTTTCAGTATATTAGAGAATTTATCCCTTCTGGGTTAATTTGTTGGCATATTTTTTTTTTTGACAGTCTCTTACAATTGTTTGTATTTCTGTAGTGTTGGTTATTTCTCCTCTTTTATGTGTGATTTTGTTTCTTTGAGTCCTCTCTCCTTTTTTTTTAAAAAAGATGTATTTATTTGAGAGAGAGAGACAGAGAGAGACAAAGAGAGCATGCAGGGGAGAAGGTCAGAGGGAGAAAAAGCCCCAAGCAGACTCTCTGCTCAGCATGATGCCAGACACAGGCCTCAATCTCATGACCTTGAGATCATGACCTGAGCTGAAACCAAGAGTCAGTCACTTAACTGACTGAGCCACCTAACCACTTCTCTCTCTCCCTGGCTTTCTGATGAGTCTAGCTAGAAGTTTATCAATTTTGTTGATCTTTAAAAACAAACAAACAAACAAACAAACAAAAAAACCCACTTCTTTGTTTCATTGATCTGTTCTCTTTTTCTTTGTTTCCTTATCACTTATTCATTTATTTCTCCTCAACATTTATTGCTTCCTTCCTACTTGTTTTATATTTTGTTTGTTATTCTTTTTGTAGCTCCTTTAAGTGTCAGTTTTAAGTTGTTTATTTGGAATTTTTCTTCCTTCTTGAGGTAGGCCTGTACTGATAAACTTCTCTCTTAAAATAGCTTTTGCTGCATCCCAAAGATTTTGAACAGTAGTGTTTTCATTTTCATTTTTTCCATATTTTTAAAAATTTATTCTTTGATTCCTTGGTTGACCCATTCATTGTTTAGCAACATATTATTTAACCTCCATGTATTTGTGGTCTTTCCAGATTTTTTCTTGTGGTTGATTTCTAGTTTCATAACATTGTGGTCAGAAAAGATGCATGGTGTAACTTTGATATTTTTGTAAGTGTTGAGACTTAGTTTATGATGTAATACGTGATCAACTCTGAAGAATGGTCCACATGTACTTGAAAAAGGTGTGTATCCTGGTGTTTTAAGATGGAATGTTCTGAATATATTTGTTAAATCCATATGGTCCAATGTGTCATTAAGACCAGTGTTTCCTTATTGATCTTCTGTTTGGATAATCATTCTATTGATATCAGTGGGATGTTAATCCTCTTCTATTGTTTTATTACTATTAATTAGTTCCTTTATGTTTGTTATTAGCTAGTATGTATTTGGATGCTGTCATATTGGGTGCATAAATATTTACAATCGTTATATCATCTTGTTGGATTGTCCCTTTTTTATTATATAGTGTCTCTCTTTTTTTTTATTTATTTGACAGACAGATCATAAGTAGGCAGAGAGGCAGGCAGAGAGAGAGAGGGAAGCAGGCTCCCTGCTAAGTAGAGAGCCTGACATGGGGCTTGATCCCAGGACCCTGAGATCACAGCCCGAGCCGAAGGCAGAGCCTTTAACCCACTGAGCCATCCAGGCGCCCCTATAGTGTCTCTCTTTGTCCTACTTTGTTTTAAAGTCTATTTTGTCTGATATAAGTAGAGCTACTCTAGCTTTCTTTTGGCATCCATTTGCATAATATAAGTTTCTCTATCCTCTCACTATCAATCTGCCGGCATCTTTAGGTTTGAAATGAGTCTCTTGTAGGCAGCATATGGTTGGCTCTTGTTTTTTATCCACTTTAAAACCCTTTTATTGGAGCTGTTAGTCCATTTATATTGATGATTTCATATTTATTGCCATTTGGTACTTGTTTTGCAATTGTTTTTGTAGTTTCTTTCTTCTTTTTTAATTTAATTTATTATTTTGTAAAAATTTCATTTCAGTATTTCAGAATTCATTGTTTATGCACCATACCCAGTGCTGCATGAAATACATGTCCTCCTTAATATCCAACAACAGGTTCACCCAACCCCCCACACCCCTTCCCTCCAAAACCCTAAGTTTGTTTCTTGGAGTCCACAGTGTATCGTGGTTTGTCTCCCCCTCCAATTTCCCCCATCTCACTTCTCCTCTCCATTTCCCAATAACCTCTGTGTTATTCCTTACGCTCCACAAGTAAGTGAAACCATATAATAATTGACAATCTTTGCTTGACTTATTTCACTCAGCATAATCTCTTCCAGTCCTGTCCATGTTGATACAAAAGTTGGGTATTCATCCTTTCTGATGGAGGCATAATAATCCATAATGTATATAGATCATATCTTCTTAATCCATTCATCTGTTGAAGGGCATCTTGGTTCTTTCCACAGTTTGGTGACTGTGGCCATTGCAGCTATGAACACTGGGGTACAGATGGCCCTTCTTTCAACTACATCAATATTTTTGAGGTAAATACCCAGCAGTGCAATTGCAGGGTCATAGGGTAGGTCTATTTTTAATTTCCTGAGGAATTTCCACATTGTTTTCCAAAGTGGCTGCACCAACTTGCATTCCCACCAACAGTGTGAGAGGGTTTGCCTTTCTCCACAGTCTCTTCAACACATGTTGTTTACTGTCTTGTTAAATTTGGCCATTCTAACTGGTGTAAGGTGGTATCTGAATGTGGTTTTGATTTGGATCTCCCTGATGGCTAGTGATGATGAGCATTTTTTCATGTGTCTGATAGCCATTTGTAGGTCTTCATTGGAGAAGTGTCTGTTCATGTCTTCTGCCCATTTTTGGACATGATTATGTGTTTTGTGTGTGTTGAGTTTGAGGAGTTCTTTATGATCTTAGCCCTTTGTCTGCAATGTCATTTGTGAATATCTTCTCCCATTCCGTGGGTTGACTCTTTATTTTGTTGACTGTTTCCTTTGCTGTGCAGAAGATTTTGATCTTGATGAAGTCCCAAAAGTTCATTTTCACTGTTGTTTCTTATGCCTTTGGACACATATCTTGAATCAAGTTTCTGTGGCCGATGTCGAAGAGGTTACTGCTTATGGTCTTCTCCAGGATTTTGATATATTCCTGCCTCACATTTAGGTCTTTTATCCATTTCAAGTTTATCTTTGTGTACGGTGTAAGACAATGGTCAAGTTTCATTCTTCTACATATAGCTCTCCAATTTTCCCAGCACCATTTATTGATGAGACTGTCTTTTTTCCACTGTACAATTTTTTCTTGCTTTGTCGAAGATTAGTTGACCATAGAGTTAAGGGTCTATATCTGGGCTCTACACTCTGTTCCACTGGCCTCTGTGTCTGGTTTTGTGTCAGTACCATGCTGTCTTGGTGATCATAGCCTTGTAGTAAATCGTGAAATCAGGCAACATGATGCCTGATTTTGTTTTCCTTTTTTTTTCCTTTTTTTAAAGATTTTATTTATTTATTTGACAGACAGAGATCACAAGTAGGGCAGAGAGGCAGGTATAGAGACAGGAGGAAGCAGGCCCCCCAATGAGCAGAGAGCCCGATGCAGGGTTCAATCCCAGGACCCTGGGATCATGACCTGAACTGAAGGCAGAAGCTTTAACCCACTGAGCCACCCAGGTGCCCCTTGTTTTGTTTTTCTTTTTCAACATTTCCTTAGCAATTCGGGGTCTCTTCTGGTTCCATACAAATTTTATGATTGTTTGTTCCAGCTCTTTGAAAAATGCTGGTGGAATTTTGATTGGGATGGCATTGAAAATACAGATGGCTCTAGGCAGTATAAACATTTTAACAACGTTTATTCTTCTGATCCATGAACATGGAATGGTCTTCCATCTTTTTGTGTCTTCTTTAACAACAACAACAAAAAAAGGTTTTATTTATTTATTTGACAGAGAGAGAGCACAAGTGGGTGGAATGAAGAGGGAGAAGAAGGCTCCCTGTTGAGCAGGGAACACGACCCAGGGTTTGATTCCAAGACCTGGGATCATGACCTGAACCAATGTCAGAAGTTTAACTGACTGAGCCACTAAGGTGCCCCTTGTGTTTGTTTCTTTCTTTGTTATCTGATCCTCTCTTCTCCTTCTCTGTTTCATGTTTTGTCAATTTTCTTTAGTGATATACTTTGGTTCCTCACTGTGTGTTGCATATTTATTACTGGTTTTTCATCATGGTTACCATTCAGTTTATATATAACATCTTCTGCATATAGCTGTCTGCATTAAGCTGATGGTTACTTAATATTGAACTCATTCTTTATTCCTCTCCCCTCCACATTTAAGAAATTTGGTATCATATTTTACATCTTACTATTTTATGAATCCCTTGACTGATTTTACAGAAATATGTATTTTTACTGCTCTTGTGTTTTTTTACTTTGTATACGCTCATATATGGTCTTTCCTTTACACTTAAAGAATCCCCTTTAACATTTCTTGGAGGGCTGGTTTAGTAGTTATGAACTCCTTAAGTTTTTGTTTCTCTGAGAAAATATTTATCTCTTTTTCTATTTGGAATGATAGCTTTGCTGGATAGAGTATTCTTGGCTGCCAATTTTTCCCACTCAGCACTTTGAATATATCATGCCACTGTCTTCTATCTTACAAAGTTTCTGCTGAAAATGAGCCAAAATCGAAAGTCAGACATTTAACTGACTGAGCCATCCAGCGCCCCCCTTTTACTTTTGCCATTTTTATTACTATGTGTCTTGGTGTGGAGTTCCTTGGATTGAATTTTCTGGGACATCTCTGTGCCTCTTAAATCTGGATCTGTTTCCCTCTCCAGATTTGGGAAATTTTCATCTATTATTTATTTAAATACATTTTCTGTCCCCCCTTCTTTCTTTTCCTTTTGGTATTCCTGTAATGTAAATGTTATTACACTTTATGGAGTCACTGGGTTATCTTATTCTCACTATCCAGTATATGTCTTTCATCTGTTCAGCTTGATTACTTTCCATTACTCTATCCTCCATGCCCTCTCTTTCCTATAGCCTACTGTGTATTCCATCTATTGTATTTTTGATTATATTTATAGAGTTCTTCATCTTTGATATGTTATTTTTTAATCACTTTCTAAAGGGTCGCACTAATGTCCTCCTCTCTTTTCTCAAGTCCAGAGAACATCTTTATGGTCATTACTTTAAACTCTTTATCAGTCGTCCTACTTGTTTTGTTTCATTTGATCTCCTGCTGAGATTTTTTATGTTCTTTCTTTTGATATAATCCTCTATGTCTTCATTTTGTCTACCTTTCTGTGTTGTTTCTGTGTGCTAGGAGAGTCAGCTACACCATTTGTTCTTGAAATTAGTGGTTTTTTGAAGAAAAAATCTTATGTCCTGCAGTCCAGTATTCCCTATTCTGCAGAACCTGGCACTTCAGGGGATCTTCTACATGTGCTGCTTGTGTCCTGCTATTGTGTCTGAGTAGCTTTCCCTTTCAGTCCAGGCTTCTACATTGGCTCTCTGCCTGTTGTGGGCTGGGCTTGCTCTCTGTGATGTTAGTGAGACCCAGGTATGCCAGCTCTGAGAGGGCATGACTGTAGGAAGGCTCTGGGGTGGGGTGGCAGTGTTAGCAAAACTTGTACTGAGTGACTCTCCCTAGGCTGGATCCTCTGAAGTGAAGCATGTTGGCTGCCCGGGGCACACTGTGCCTTAGTGGCATTGGCTGAGGGCATGGGACATAGCTGAGGTAGTTTCAAGGGGCACAGAGTCTCTTTATATGCAGAGGCTGGACACAGACTGCAGCAGCAGCTAGAAGCATGTGGTAGCTGGGTGAGTGGTGTGTGCAAAATTTTCAGCAGGATATTTGGGGGTCATTTCTGGTTCCTCAACTCATTTCTGTATATCATGGTTAACTTATCTTTTGTAAGTGAGACCTTCCTGAGAAATAATAGGGTTAGAAATAATTTCAAATGAACTTTTCAGTTCTGATTCTATTCCTTGCACAGTAAGCAAAATGTTATGAAATCTCATAACACTTTCTTATGCATTCTTGAAATAAGACATCATAAAGTTAAATCCATCCTATAATACTTTTTTTTAACTTGATAACTTAACCTTAAAATGGCATCAAGAGCATTGGGTCTTTCACTGAATCCCAAATACACTGAAGCTCTGGTTTTATGATGGTTTCTGAAACTTCAGGTGTAACTTTTCAGACCATGGAAGAACCTGATCAACTCCACTTTGTCCTGCAATATTTCCCTCATCTGGAGTAGGAAGAAAAGCCTAGTTCTTCTCATATGCAAGCCACCTTCAAAGTTCTTTCCTGTGTTGGCTGGAGAAGTTCAGAAGTAAGCACTGTTATGGCTTCTGAATAGGTGCCTTTTTGGAAAAGGTGGAAACTGGGCTGACTTTGAGGCTGTTCATTTTTGGATGGCTTCTGGAAACTGGACTGAAGCTAAGTTCTCAACAGGGCTGCAAAGGGAAGGAACTGACAGATAGGAATGGGCCATTTGAAGTGCAGTGCTCTAGAAGCAAAGTCATCTGAGCTTTAGTCTTAGCTCCTCATAAAACCCTAAGAATTTGGATAAGACTCTTTTGCAACTGTGTATTTCAGTTTCATCATCTGTAAATGAGGGATTGGAACAAATTGAGTGGTTTTTTGTTTGTTTGTTTGTTTATTTAAAAAGCCTGGGCCTGGCAGACCTGATGAGCACCAGGTGTTGTATATAAATATTGAATCACTAAATTGTACACAAACTAATATTGCACTGTATGTTATTTAATTGGAATTTAAACAAAAACTTAAAGAGAAAACCAAAGTCTGATATTTAGAGGACAGGCAGCAGTCTGGAACTTCAGACAAGAATTGATGTAATCTTGAATCTGAAATCGTACATAGGCTATAGTTTGGAAACTCTGGTTTCTATATTATCATCTTGAGGCAGAATTCCTTCTTTGGGAAAACTCAGTTTTCACTCTCAAGTCTTACAGTCAGTTGGAAAAGACCCGCCACATTATTTAGGGTAATCTCCTTTATGTAAAGTCAGCTGATTCAGATATTTACCACATCTACAAAATACTTTCATACCAACATCTAGACTATGTTTGACCAAACAACTAATCCATAGTCTAGTCTAGAACATAGTCTAGACTAGACCAACTAGACCATAGTCTAACAAAGCTGGCACATAAAATTAACCATCTCATATTTCCATGTAGACCCCCATACTATATTATTTCTAAGGACCCTTCAAGCTCTGTACTCTTATTATTTGGTAGTACCTTTAAAACCCAAATCAAAAGCTCTAGATTCTACCCCAATTAAAACACATAAGTAGATTTCTAGGCAGAAATATTGCTCCTGGATAAAAAATAAAAGGAACCAAGATTGGTATTTGCTCCTGTTCCAGTGCAGACCATAGCCTTTTTACACTTTGAACATTACCTGCAAGATAATACTAAAGTTTTACCATCTTTCAATCCTTCTAGAGTAATTTTTCATACTTCATCTATTTTTTTATCAGTCAGCTGTAAGGTGGGAGGTATAAGGGTGAATTTGCTGAAAATGCCTGATTTGACTTTTCTAACATTGAAAATAATTTTTAATAGGTATGTGGTATGAAGATAGTGAGGGTAATGTTTCTTAGACCTCGAGATATTACTTGTGTCTGTTAAAAATCCATACAATTTGGACAAGATTATTCCCCTCAGGTCTTTATGCTTTGTTATTTGTATATTTTATTTTTTAAAGGCTACACGTATTTGTTTTGGTTGATCTTCATAAAAATAAACATACTATCTTTGGAGAACAGTGTGGAGATTCCTCAAGAAATTAAAAATAGAACTTCCCTATGACCCAGCAATTTCACTACTGGGTATTTACCCCAAAGATACAGATGTAGTGAAAAGAAGGGCCATCTGTACCCCAATGTTTATGGCAGCAATGGCCACAGTTGCCAAACTGTGGAAAGAACCAAGATGCCCTTCAACAGACGAATGGATAAGGAAGATGTGGTCCATATACACTATGGAGTATTATGCCTCCATCAGGAAGGATGAATACCCAACTTTTGTAGTAACATGGACGGGACTGGAAGAGATTATGCTGAGTGAAATAAGTCAAGCAGAGAGAGTCAATTATCATGTGGTTTCACTTATTTGTGGAGCATAACAAATAGTATGGAGGACATGGGGAGTTAGGGGAAGGGAGTTGGGGGAAATTGGAATGGGAGGTGAACAATGAGAGACTATGGACTCTGAAAAACAATCTGAAGGGTTTGAAGAGGTGGGGGGGTGGGAGTTTGGGGGAACCAGGTGGTGGGTATTGGAGAGGGCACGGATTGCATGGAGCACTGGGTGTGGTACAAAAAACAATGAATACTGTCATGCTGAAAATAAATTTAAAAAATGATTAATAAAAAAAACATACTATCGAAAACAAACCAAAACAAATCATCAAGTGTACTTTTATATATCTGCATATTTGAAGCCTTATTTGCATAATGAAGTGAGGCTAAGGTTCTAAGCCTGTTCCTTGTCAGTGTCATTGGGCAAACCTGGGGTTATTGCATTCTAGCCTTAGGTGGCTCACTGATTTTTCTTATAAATGTTAGCACTATACTTTACAGCTGAAATCCTCACATTCCATCTAAAAGAAATAAAATAATTAGATATCAGGATTAAGTGTACATATTTTAGAAATTTGGGAATGAACATAATAGTTATGTACCTTTTAGAGATGGGCATTAAATACCAATGTGAAAAAAGAAGGTATAACATCTATAGGTTAATTTATTAAAAATTGAATCAAAATATTGCCTTCTATAACCCCCTTTTAGGAAATAAATGGTTTTGAGGCTGCCATCAATGTAATTTGGCATCTGTTATGAAAAAACTAGACTGAATATTCACTCAAATCAAAAACAGAGATCCATATTTTCCAAGAAGCAGTTGGTCTTCAAAACAGAAATTTCTAAAATTTCAAGAAGAAATATATGTTGTACTTCTTTTAAAGTGATTTCAGTAATTTTAATATTTCTACTCAGACTAGGAACAAGGGTGGTATTAGTTGTTACCTGATGTGATTATAGGCAACTTCCAGGTGACAGGTGTCTTTAAGAGATCTTAGGATAGAGACACCTGGGTAGCTCGGTTGATTAAGCCTCTGCCTTCTGCTTGTGTCATGATCCCGGCGTCCTGGGATCGAGTCCCACATTGGGCTCCTTGCTCAGCGGGAGCCTGCTTCTCCGTCTGCCTCTGCCTGCCACTCTGTCTGCCTGTGCTCACTCTGACAAATAAATAAATAAAATCTTTAAAAAAAAAAAAAGAGAGAGATCTTGGGATAAAGACACCATGCTTGCAAAGGAGACCCAGAAAAAAATAACCTGTGCAAGAAAGGCACAATTCTGCAGAATTGGCTACCCTTTGTTCTGTGTTTTGTATCTCAAATCCTATACCCGCAGTTTCAGATACCCTGTTCACTTCTCAGTATTACATCTTCATGATATTCTCAAGAGGTATTCAGAATCTCTCATTCATCTACCATATCACCCTTCATCTCTGCTAATGTCCATCTGCTAAATTCCCTACTGTAGATGTTTGATATTAACTTAGCAAAATATTGGTATTTACCTGATCCCAAACCCCATATGGTGCCCAGTAAAGAATTATGAAATATATGGAAAAAGAGTTTTCTCTTAGATTAATTAATACCTGTACAGTTCATGTCATTGACTTTAATTTCTTTTTACAATTGAGCATAGTAAGTTATAATTTACTTTGCCTTATCAAAACAACATGATTGACACAAATCATAAAAATAGCATTTATACCAGTTTGATGGGACAAGTTTCTTTAAGGAAAATTCTACATTAAATTCTTTTCATACTAGCTTATTTCTCCTTGAGTGATTCGATACATACTACAACAACTTAGAAACTACTCACTTATTGTCATAATGCTCTTCTCAATTGAACATCACATAAGTCAAGATAAAAGCTTGGAAGAAATATTTAAGTATTTTAATCTTATTTCACTTTAATACTAAGTGAGACTGAAATACACAATAATTATTGACAACTAGACATTTTAATTACTGGGATCTTAAAATGCCTAGAGACAGAAGAAAATAAATTAGGCACCACAGTTAACTTTATACTATATGGAACTACTCAATTTTTTTTTTCATTCTTAACGTGAACATATAATTTATTATCCAAACCAGGACACTTTTAAGAGTGAAGAAGGTACTATTAAACATTACTTCAGGATAAAATGAGTTATCCAGAACCTTCCCCAACAAAGAAATATAATAACTCCAAGGGTTTATATTTTGTTTGTTTGACTTAATGACAAAAACAGAAAATTACAGGAGGGATGGGCATTAAACTCAAGAACTACAGTGATTCTAAGAGTTTCTATGGCTATGATAAGGGAGCATCTTTTTTTTTTTAATCTATTTACACATTTTTTTCAGTATTCACATCCCTTTGAAATTGTTTTTCCTTTTCCTCTTAATTTCTTATTTGTGTTTTGGTACAAGCCTGAAATTATCATTAAATTGCCACAGATGATTCTGCATTGACCACATGTTTCCTTAGCCAGTTGTTCCCTTGATTTAGCTAGGAGCTAGCTTTCCACTTTTATTTACCTAAGATTTTAAAAATTAGAAATCCAGACATCATTTTACACCATAAACTGGACTAAATTTTGTCTCCTTCTCAGAATTAATTGAAGGATCTTCGTTAATACTGATTTAAATTGTGTGGCTATTTCTAGCCACGGGCATATGGATTATTTCTCTTAAAATTTTTTGAACTGATTTAGTTTTTTTCATTAACTGAAGGTGTTTATCAAAGTCATTAAAATAAACCCACTTTTTATCCATTATTCTAAATGTTCTAGACAGACATGTTTTGGGATCAACATATTATTTTAATAACTTGATAAAATATTCAAATATCAAAACTGGAGCATAACTATGTTGGAGAACTGTACCTCTAAATTCCTAGAAGAATACTTTGGCAATTTAAATTGATTGATTATTAGGAATCTCACATATATCTTTAACTTGGAAAAGGTATATATGTATTTAAAAAATACAAACTAAAATATGACATTTCTCTATAACTGGATATAACCTAAGGATATAACTGGATATAACTTTCCTCTTATCTTACAATTTCTTTCTTTATTCCTTTTTTTTCCCCTGAAGAAGTTCTATCTAGAGATTGGAGAGTCTGTTAGTCTTCCAAATTGATTTTCTTAATTTTTCCTTATAAGAATGTGAGACTTGGAACAAAGTCTTATGATGCATTTTAGGATATAACTAATAATGTTTCAATATGAATTAAAATTACTTTTTACTATACCTACAGGAACAAGTTTTGTTTATATTCTAAAGCAGGAAGAAATTAAGAGTTAATAGAGTAACTTTTAAGAAGAGCCTAACTGGAATAGAAATCTGTGCCCTTTAATACTTTTCAACATAAACAACTGCTTCAATATAAAAGGCATTTAACTCTATAATGAAAATTGTAAAGGGAAAGAACATTTGATTTAATCAGAGTTGTTTTAACAAAGATAGATACTAAGACACTAAGCCAGAAAATCTAGAGTATGTCTATTGACTCAAGATCCTAATTTACATGCAAATTGACTTTTTTTTAATTCTGAATTTGCCATATTATAATGCTTCACTGAAATGTTTCTTAGACCCATTGTGCAGATGGCTGGACAAGAGTCCAGAGTTAAAGCAGTCAGACAGACAGAATTACAGATAGAGAAAAAAAAATAAAAAACAAAATTATCCTCTTAGGGAAGAAGAAGAGATCAAGACAAATAACTAGAAAATAGAAGTTGGTGGTATTGGCTGGTATGGCTAGGGCTGCAATCTCAGACTCTATAGCCTAAAAAACATACACAAGTTCTGTGATTAAGAATTGTACATTGTTAGCATTTTTATAGTTCAGACAGAAGTACTTGGAAGTTGTGACAGAACACAAGGCTTTTTCCAATGAATGATAGACTAATGAAGCCAAATGAATAGCTTATTAGTTAGAATCAAACAAGTACTACATAGCTATTGTCTTGATTGTTATACAAGGATTTGAGCAAATTGAGAAGGGGCTTTGAAATATTAACTTTTGTCTCACTGATGCTTAGCACATTATCTAGTATACATCAAACTCTTAATATTGTGCTTATAATATTAATCAATAAAATGCCAGCTTCAAAAACAGTGTTCTGAGATAAAGAAGAATGCCTTTTTATACCTATAAACATAATAGAAATGAAGAATAAATATAGTAAAAAACAGTTGAAATACACTCCTGTGTTTAAAAGGAATGGGTAACTTTGCATGCTATGGTTGTATGTATGGCTATAGCACTCACACAGAGGAAGGTTTGGTTGTTGGTTCTGATAAGGCAAGGAACTACACATGAGACATCTGATAAATTGTGATCCAGGAATCCTACAAGTAGCCAGGATAGAAACAAGCACATTTGTTTGCTTGGGATCCTAAATGGTAAAAAATATTTCTCTATTTTAAATTATGTCCCCTCAAAATATGTACATTGTAATCCTAACCCCTAGTACCTCAGATTGTGATCTTATTTGGAGATAAGACCTCTACAGAGTTAATCCAGTTAAAATAGGCCATTAGAGTGGGCCCTGATCCTATATGACTGGTGTCCTTTTGATTTAGCTCCATCCTTTTTTCAAATGCAACCACAGAAAATTCTATATCACAGGTCTCAGTATCCTACTCAATTATTATCAGGACACTGATTTGAACACAATAGATCTGTCATGTTGCAAATTTGGTTTCATTTGTATCTCAGCTATTCTTAAAATTAAATCTTAAATGTCATTTTCAGCAGTCTTCCCTATGACTGTAGGGGATAAGGATCTCTAAATGCTCTCATAGTGGGCCTAGTGTATTGAATAATGGCTGCAAAAGATATGTCCAAGTCCTAAATCCTGGTGCCTGTGAATGTGAACTCATATGGAAATAGAATCTTTGTATTGGAAACATTACTAGTTACCTCAAGAAGGTGAAATGGGCCTCCCTCAATTATTAACTATATATCTGAAATGAGTGAATTTTTAAAGAATATTATTTATTGCTCTATAAAGATAATGGTTAAAGTTTAAACATGGTTCCAAACATGGGGACGGGAAGCGTGTTACAAATATAGATTCTTGAAACTTGCCTTAAGATATTTTGATTTAACTGGAGCTCAGGGTTTTGCAATTTAACAAACACCGCAAGTAATTTGATGAGAGTGATCCACAGAGAATGCTTTGAGAAACACTACTATAAATGATGGTTAGGTCCTCAGACCAGACTACAGAAGCTTATCTATTTCCAAATATACATGGATATAGTAATATTTCAGTGACACCTAGCCACCATATCTAATTTTATTCAAAGAAAATATAGTGTCCTGACATTCTTTCTATAGTACTGAATAAACAATAGTAACTTACTAGTTCTGTACATTTTCATATGTAAGAAAAGTCGCCCCTCTTAAATCAATCACTATTCAAACACTCTGTTTAGGATTCCAAAAGCAGATAACTCACCCTGTTTAGGATGCTAGAGAATTTTCAGCATTTACTTGTATTATTAAAAGTTATTTGTAAAACTTTTTAAGACAGGGGATTTTTGCAATAGGGGTTTCTAAAAATTCATAACTAGTCTGAAGTTTAAAATTAAAATTACGTATCCAGTCAGATATATATTGTGTAACCTCTTGTATTTTGGTCAACTTTTATTTAAGCATGCTTGGCCTTCCTAACTGCATTACATACACTTTGAGAATAGAAAGTATTTGTGAATTTTATACATAGTTTAATGTATGAATTAAGACATTAACATTAACATGATATTAGTAAGGTTATTGACCAGACTAACAGGTATGTCAATAGGCTAATTGGCTTAGTGCAATATAATTCACTGTAGCAAACTAGGTCTTTTTGGAAAATATCATCAAAACATTAACAACTTGGATTGCTCATCAGATTTCTTATCTGGGGGCAGAGAGCAGACAAAGGCAACCATAACAAAACTGGATCCTAGAATGCCATGGAGCAAAAGATAAACAAAAGAAATGAGTAAAAGACTGATTCTTGAGTAGCACAAATTGCTTTTATTTTTAATTTTTGCTCTCTTTAACAATTCACTGTGTATTATTTGCCTTTTTAACTAACAAAACATGTCAGAAATATCTAAAGCCAAAGACAAAGTAACAGCCTGATTCTGTGTCTTCTGTTTCACAATAAACTTGGACAACATCTGATACATCTTAATGTTATATATAGAATGGATTGGTGCAAAGTTCCAAAATCTCTGTTTGCAATATATCATAATTTCTAAATGAGATTATCTTTTTGTTCAATCAAATTCAGATTCTGTCTCTTGTAAGTATACTCTATCCTTGAATTAATGGAAAACACTAGAAGGTGAGAGTGAGCAATACTCACTTCTTACAGAATTTTATCATAAAAATAACAATGTCCAGCTATTATGAATTTGTACCAACCCTTCGAAGTTACTGAGCTACACTTAAATTTCATTCATGAAATTGATAGTACTAAGAACAAATACTTCTTTCTTCAATAGTGAATAAGTATCCTGAATTCAGATGTTGATTATGTTAAGGGAATGAAATCAATATTCTGAGTTTTATTTGTAGCTCTGGAACTGACTCACATTTCTTTGCTAAATCAGATCCTCTTTTGTTGATCGCTTTTAACACCTGGTCAATAAGAAAGAGAGGCATGATATAAATAAAGCAATAATCTAGAGTTAGACTTTGAGCTCTATGTCTTACACATACTTCATTGTGTCACTATACAAGGATTTTATCCATATATATATATATATATATATATATATATATATATATATATAAAATCATGTAAACTACAGGGTTGTTGTAAAGAATAACTGAGATCATGTATGTGAAAACCACTTTGTAAAATGTCAAATGATAAAGTAAACCAATTTCACTATTGTAATCATTATAAGAAATTTCTCCTTCCTGGGAACTTATCAGGATTTAAATAAAGGGATTAAAGTATTCAATAATCAAAACCTCTTGAGCTTAACAGTGATAACAATGATAATAGCTAGCATTTGACACAGCCCAACACAATCCTTCCCCCCGCCACCTGATATGATTGAATCTCCTACTTCTCTTTCCCTCCTCATTCACTATTTTGTAGCCACATTATCTTTGCTGTTCTTAGAAAACAGTAAGATCATTCTTCCCTTATGAGGAACATAGAGAGGTTAAGTAATTTGCCCCAGTCACACAAGTAGTAATGGGTTATCCTTTATGAAATATCTAAATAAAAATTATGAAACTGACTCATTTAAATAATACTTTTTGGAACTTTTTTTTAATATTCTGGAAAATAAGTAAGGGAGTAATGAGTCATCTCAATTCTCTGGTCCTGTGATATCCCTTTTCTAAAACCATATTTTTCATGCTTTTAACAAGAGTTCTTTTTTCTCCACCTCTTTGCCAATACTTGTTGTTTGTGTTTTTGGTAATAACCATCTTAATAACTGTGAGATGATATCTTGCTGTAGTTTTACTCTTCATTTCCCTGATTATCAGTGATACTGAGCACTTTCTTATATACAATTGACCATTTGTTTATACCGATTGGAGAAATGTTAATTCAGGTCTTTGTCTATTATTATTTGGGTTATTTGAGTTTTTTTCACTGTTGAGTTGTAGGAGCTCTTTATGGATCTTGGGTATTAAGCCTTTAACAGATATGTGGTTAGCAAATATTTTCTTTTTAAAGATTTTATTATTTATTTATTTAGGAGAGAGAATATGAGTGGGGGAAGAAGCAGAGAGGATGGGAGAGGGAGTGGGAAAGAATCTCAAGCAGACTCCAAGCTGAGAGTGGAGCCCACTGTGGGGCTTGATCTCATGACCTTGAAATCATGACCTGAGCTGAAACCAAGAATTGAACATTTAACCTAATGAGCTACCTGGGCACCTGGACAAATGTTTTTGTTTGTTTGTTTGTTTGTTTGTTTGTTTTTTCCCATTCTGTAGATTGTCTGTTTTGTGCATATTGGTAGGAATACAAATTAGTACAGCCACTATGGAAAACAACATATTGTGGGTTCTCAAAAAATTAAAATAAAATTACCACATGATCTAGCAATCCTGTTTCTGGGTATATATACAAAAAGATTGAAATGAGAATCTCAAAGAGAGATCTGTACTCCATTTTTTTTTTTGCAGCATTATTCATAAGAGCCAAGACATGGAAGTAACAAAAATGCCCATCACTGAATGATGGGATAAAAAAAGAAAAAGGTGGTATTGACATTCAATGAAATGTTATTCATTCATAAAAATAAAAATAGAGAAATCCTGTCATTATTTACAACATAGATGAACCTTGAGGACATTACACTAAATGAAATAAGACAGCCACAGAAGAACAAATAGTCCATGATCCCACATGCATAAGGACTCTAAAGTAGTCAAATTCATAGAAGCAGAGAGAAGAATGCTGGTTATCAGGGGCCAAGAGGAAGGGGAAATAGGTGTTGGTCAATGGGTATAAAGTTTCAGTAATGCAAGTCAATTCCTGGAGATCTACTCTAGGGCATAATTAATGATGTTGTGTTGTATACTTAAATTTTTCTAACAGAGTAGGTCTTAAGTGTTCCTATCACAAAAAAATGAAAAGGGCAGGAGGAACCTTTTGAAGGAAATGGACATGGTTATGGCATTAAATATGCTGTTGGTTTCATTGGTGTATAGTTATCTCTAAACTCATCAGGCTAATACATCAAACAGTTTTTTTGTATGTCACTCATACTTCAGTGAAGGTTTTATAGAAAGAATATTACTGATAAATTTGAGTGGCATTTTCACAATGTATACTCCTTATTGTGAGGGTGGCAAGATTAATCCCCTGCTCATGTCAAACAGCTAGTCAATTGTAAAACTGAAACTAGAACTCAGATCCTTGGACTTTTTATTTATTATTTTTTATTTTTTTCAGTTTTCCAAGATTCATTGTTTATGTCCCACAACCAGTGCTCCATGAAATACATGCCCTCCTTAATACCTACGACCACCCAAAACCCATCACCCTCCCCTCCAAAACCCTCAGTTTGTTTCTCAGAGTCCACAGTCTCTCTTGGTGTGTCTCCCCATCCGATTTCTGCCAACTCATTTCTCCTATCTCCCAATCTCCTCCATGTAATTCCTTATCCTCCACAAGTAAGTGAAATCATATGATAATTGACTCTCTCTGCTTGACTTATTTCACTCAGTATAATCTCCCCCAGTCCTGTCCCTGTTGATACAAAACTTCAGTATTTATCCATTCTGATGGAAGCATAACACTCCATTGTATATATGGACCATATCTTCCTTTATCAATTCATCTGTGGAAGGACATCTTGGCTCTTTTCACAGTTTGGCGACTGTGGCCATTACTGCTATGGACATTGGGGTATAGATGGCCCTTCTTTTCACTACATCTGTATCTTTGGGGTAAATACCCAATAGTGCAATTGCAGGGTCACAAGGAAGCTCTATTTTTAATTTCTTAAGGAATCTCCACACTGTTTTCCAAAGTGGCTGCACCAACTTGCATTCCCACCAACAGTGCAAGAGGGTTCCTCTTTCTCCATGTCCTCTCCAACACTAGTTCGCTGTCTTGTTAATTTTTGAAATTCTGACTATTTGCTATATAATGTGGTTTTGATTTGAATATCCCTGATGGCTAATGATGATGAACATTTTTTTTCATGTGTCTAATAGCCATTTGTATGTCTTCATTGGAGAAGTATCTGTTCATGTCTTCTGCCCATTTTTTGATATGATTACCTGTTTTTTTGTTTGTTTTGTTTTGTTTTGTTTTGTTTTGTTTTGTTTTGGACTGTTAAGTTTGAGGAGATCTTTATAGATCTTGAATATCAGCCCTTTGTCTGTAGTATCATTTATGAATATCTTCTCCCATTCCATGGGTTGCCTCTTTGTTTTGTTGACTGTTTCCTTTGCTGTGCAGAAGCTTTTGATCTTGATGAAGTCCCAAAAGTTCATTTTTGGTTTTCTTTCCTTTGCCTTTGGCGACATGTCTTGAAAGAAGTTGCTGTGGCTGATGTTGAAGAAGTTACTGCCTATGTTCTCCTCTAGGATTTTGATAGATTCCTTCCTTGCTTTGAGGTGTTTTACCATTTCGAGTTTATCTTTGTGTATGGTGTAAGAGAATGTTCTAGATCATTTCTTCTACATATAGCTGGCCATTTTCCCAGGCACCATTTATTGAAGAGACTGTCTTTTTTCCACTGTACATTTTTTCCTGCTTTGTCGAAGATTATTTGACCATAGAGTTGAGGGTCAGTAGCTGGGCTCTCTACTCTGTTCCACTGGTCTATATGTCTGTTTTTATGCCAGTGCCATGCTGTCTTGGTGGTCACAGCTTTGTAACAAAGCTTGAAATCAGGCAATGAGATGCCCCCAGTTTTTTTTTTTTTCCAATATTTTCTTAGCAATTTGGGGTCTCTTCTGGTTCCATACAAATTTTAGGATTGTTTGTTCCAGGTCTTTAAAAATGCCAGTAGAATTTTGATTGGGATGGCAATGAAAGTATGGATGGCTCTAGGCAGTATAGACATTTTAACAATGTTTATTCTTCTGATCCATGAGTATGGAATGGTCTTCCATCTTTTTGTGTCTTCTTCAATTTCTTTCATGAGTGTTCTGTAGTTCTTAAAGTACAGGTCCTTTAACTCTTTGATTAGGCTTATTCCCAGGTATCTTATAGTTCTTGGTGCTATAGTAAATGGAATCAATTCTCTAATTTCCCTTTCAATATTTTCATTGTTAGTATATAGAAAGCAACTGATTTCTGTGCATTGATTTTGTATCCTGCCACATTACTGAATTGCTGTATGAGTTCTAATAGTTTGGGGGTGGAGTATTTTAGGTTTTCTATATAAAGTATCGTGTCATCTGTGAAGAAAGAGAGTTTGACTTCTTCTTTGCCAATTTGAATACCTTTTATTTCTTTTCTTCTCCTTCTTCTCCTTTCTCCTCCTCCTCTTCTTCTCCTCCTCCTCCTCTTTCTTCTTCTTCTTCTTCTTCTTCTTCTTCTTCTTCTTCTTCTTCTTCTTCTTCTTCTTCTTCTTCTTCTTCGTCTTCTTCTTCTTGTCTGATTGCTTTTGCTGGGATTTCTATTGCTATTTTGAACAACAGTGGCGGGAGTGGACATCCTTGTCGGGATCGTGATCTCAAAGGGAAGGCTGTCAGCTTTTCTCCACTGAGAATAATATTCGCTCTGAGTTTTTCACAGGTAGATTTTATGAAGTTGAGGAATGTTCCCTCTATCCCTATACTTTGAAGTGTTTTAATCAGGAACAGATGCTGGATTTTGGCAAATGCTTTTTCTACATCAATTGAAAGGACCATATGGTTCTTTTCTCTTCTCTTATTGATTTGTTCCATCATATTGATTGATTTGCAAATGTTGAACCACCCTTGCATCCCATGGATAAATCCCACCTGGTCATTGGTGATAATCTTTTTAATGTATTGTTGGATCCTATTAGTTAGGATCTTGTTGAGAGTTTTGGCATCCATATTCATCAGGGATATTGGTCTGACATTCTCCTTTTAGATGGGGCCTTTCCTGGTTTGGGGATAAGGGTAATGTAAGCATCATAGAAAGAGTCTGCAAGTTTTCCTTCTGTTTCTATTTTTTGAAACACCTTCAGGAGAATAGGTGTTATTTCTTCTTTGAAAGTTTGGTAGAATTCCCCAGGGAATCCATCAGGTCCTGGGCTCTTGTTTTTTGGGAGGTGTTTGATCACTGCTTCAATCTCGTTACTAGATATCGGTCTATTCAGGTTGTGCATTTCTTCCTTAATCAGTCTTGGAAGTTTATGGGTTTCCAGGAATGTATCCATTTCTTCAAGGCTGCTTACCTTATTGGCATATAACTGTTGATAATAATTTATGATGATTTTTTTTTCTATTTCCTTGGTGTTAGTCATGATCTCTCCCCTTTCATTCATAATTGTATTAATTTGGGTCCTCTCTCTTTTCTTTTGGATTAGTTTGGCCATTTGTTTATTAATCTTATTAATTATTTCAAAGAATATGCTTCTAGTTTTGTTGATGTGTTCTACTGTATCTGTAGTTTCTGACTCATTGATCTTTGCTCTAATCTTGAATATTTTCCTTCTTATGTGTGGGGTAGGCTTAATTTGTTGTTGATTTTCCAGTTCTTTAAGGTGCAAAGTGAGTTGGTGTTTGTTTGTTTGTTTGTTTGTTTGTTTTTGACGGAGGCTTGGATGGCTATGTATTTCCCCCTTAGAAATGCCTTTGCCTTATCCCATTGGGTTTGGACTGATGTGTCTTGAGCTCATTGGTTTTCATGAAATAAGTTCTTCTTTGATTTCCTGGTTGATCCAAACATTCTTAAGCAGGGTGGTCTTTAGCTCCAAGTGTCTGTATTCCTTCCAAACTTTTTCTTCTGGTTGAGTTCCAGTTTCAAAGCATTGTGGTCTGAGACTATCCAGGGAATAATCTCAGTCTTTTGATATAGGTTGAGCCCTGATTTGCGACTCAGTATGTGGTCTATTCTGGAGAAAGTTCCATGTGCGCTTGAGAAGAATGAATACTCTATTGTTTTAGGGTGGATTGCTCTGTATATATCTATGAGGTCCATCTGGTCAAATGTGTTAATCAAAGCTCTTGTTTCTTTGTTGATTTTCTTCTTGGGTGATCTGTCTGTTACTACGAGTGACTTGTTAAGATCCCTTACTATTAATGTATTCATATCAATATGACTCCTTATTTTGATTAACAGTTGTCTTATGTAGTTGTCTGCTCCTGAATTGGTAGCATAAACATTTACAATTGTTAGATATTTTTGGTGGATAAACCCTTTAAGAATGATGCATTGTCTTTCTTTATCTCTGACTACAGTCTTTAGTTTAAAATCTAATTTTTCTGATATGAGAATCACTACCCCAGCTTCCTTTTGAGGCTGATTGGGATGAAAGATGGTTCTCCATCCCTTCACTTGCATCTGGTTGTATCTTGAGTTCCAAATGGGTCTCTAGGAGACAGCATACAGATGGGTCCTTTCGTTTTATCCTATTGGCAACACTGTGCCATCTTATGGGATCATTTATGCCCTTCACATTGAGAGTGATTATTGAAAAATATGTTTTTATTCATATCTTATTGCCTGTGAATTCCTTGTTTCTATACATTGTCTTTATAAATTTCTGCTCTACATCACTCTTGGGTTCTTTCTTCTTTTATAGAATTCCCCCTTAATATTTCTTCTAGTGCCATCTTGGTGGTCATGGACTCTTTTAAACCTTGCCAGTGTTGGAAGTTCTTTATCTCTCCATCCATTTCGAGTATCAGTCTTGCTGGATAAAGTATTCTTGGCTGCATGTTCTTCTCATTTAGTGAACTAAATATGTCTTGCCAGCCTTTTCTGGCTTGACAGATTTCTGTGGACAGATCTGATTTTATTCTGATGGACCTTTTCTGTAGGTAAGGAATCTCTTCCCCCTCGCCAACCTCAGGAGCTCCTGTCTAAAATTATGATTCATCAGTCTCACAATCAACTTTTTGGTGGTCTTTCTTGATTCATTGATTTTGGAGGGTGTTCTTTCTGCCTCTAGGACACAAATGCTGGTTCCATTCCCCAGACTGGGAATAATTTCATCCAGAATTTGTTCAACTATATCTTTTAGTCCTCTCTCTTTCTCCACCTCTTCAGGGATCCCAATAATTATGACAGTGAGATGTTTCATGGCATCATTTATTTCCCTAGTTCTGTTTTTCTGGGTTCTAAGCTGTTTGTTCAAGGCCTCCTTCTGAACCTTTTTCTCTATCAGTTTGTCCTCTAGATCACTAATTCTGTCTTTTGCCTCAGTTACCCTAGCTATTAGAGTATTTAAATTAGATTGGATCTCATTGATAGCATTTTTAACTTCTTCCTGGGAAGCTTTCACTTCTGTCCCTAGAGATTCTATGTTGTCACTAATGGTTTTCTCTAAGCTCACCATTGCCTGGATTATTGTTACTGAATTCCCTTTCTGACATACTTTTTATATCCATATCCAACAGTTCTATTGGAGAGGGCACCATCTCTGAATGTTTCCTCTGTTGGGTGTTCCTCGTGCCAGTCATTTTGGTGAGATGTGGTTAAGTGGATGTATAGCTGAATATATTAAGCATGATACAGGCAAGGTGCACCCTGGTATGTTTCAGAGCAATCCAAAGTCATCACCAAAAAGAAAGAAAAAAAGAGGAAGAGAGACAGAGAAGGAGAGAGCAAGAGAAAACAAAACAAAACAACAAACAAACAAACAGCCAAAATGAGACCCCAAAGTAAGATTTATAAGGTATACAAACAAAAAGAGACAAACAAAAAGACTGACAAAAGTAAAAGACCAGAAAAAAAAAAAACCAGAAAAAATGCACACCAAGGATGGGATTTATATAATACCAGAACAAAAACAAATAAATGGAATCACTGACAGAAGAACAAAAGATGGGAGGGTAGTTATAAATCCTTAATGTGGGCAAGGAAGGCTATTTTAACTCTTCCTGGGTGTATCTTGATATCTTTGTTAAAGGACTCAACTTTCCAGAGATAAAGGGAGAATAAAACTGGTTTATACAGATCGGAGACAAGATGGCAGAGAACTAGGAGGAGGAGCCATTTCAACCTGTACCCTAAAATGAGCTGATTACCTACCAAAGAACTCTGATCACCTGTGAAATCAGCCTGAGATTAGAATTATACATGTCTGGATCTCTACAGGAGCAGAAGACACCATTGTGCAGGTAAAGCAGAGTGGGAATGTCAGACTGATATCAGAAGATAAACAAAAGGGGAAGGGAGCCACCAGAAGTGACCCATTGGAAAGTAATACCCCAATAAGAGAGTGCCCTGCAACTGGGAAACAGCATTAACTTGGAGTCTGGTTGAAAGCAATCAAAAAGAGCAAAGGATTGTGGGGAGAAATCATGGGAATCTGGGTTAGGGACAGGGGCTTAAGTCCCCAGACTGAGGACAGCCACCCCTGACACTGAGCCAGAGAGAGCGTGGTGAAGACACCACATCTCAGTCCTTGAGCTGCGAGCGCACCTGAGAGTGCATGAGTGGCGGCTCCCATGAGGGGCTGGGAGCCTTGCCAGCTGGCAGAACCACAGCCTTTTTGCACTACCCATGCACCTGCCATGCCGCACTATCAGAGTCTGAGTTGCGCCCCACACCCTCCCCTTAGAGAGGTGCGTGCAGGCACCAGCCCCACGCTCTCGGACCTGGAAAGTCTGAGCAGTCCTAGCCCAGGCTAGCAGGAAAATCTCAGTATGCTATCACTGCTTGGGACCTTCTGGCAGCCTGGAGCTGCCCAAAGAGCTGCCACTGTTGTGAATTTGGGTACAAGCTGGAGTTTCTGCATCCCCAGGGACCACAACTGGGAACGTGCACTGCCAGCGGCCAAAGGGGAATTTATGTGCTCTGGAGCACCCAGAGGGGAACAGACTGAAGCTTCTTTCTGAAAAGGAGGTCTGGGTGCAGTTCAATTTCCTCTAAACCTCCAAAAACCATCAAAAGCTGTCAAGGTGAGAGAAAACAAATGAACAAACAAACAAAAAAAACTCCAGAAAACAAGACCCTGAAAAACCGGTTTCCTCAGAGCGCACCCCCTTGAGGGGGAGCGGGAGAACTTAACTCAGGGAACACTGCCTGAAAACCCACGTGTCAGGCCCCTCCCCCAGAAAGCCAACTGAGGGAAAAAAAAAAAGACAAGAGAACAACCACCACAACTTCATAGATACAACATTTATTTTTAATTCATTCCAATGATTCTGGTTCATTTTTTATTTTGTAGATAATTTTTAAACCTATTTACCACCACAGTGAGATGTGCAGTACATCAAATTCCATAATAACCTCTTAACCTGAACTTTTTGATACATATACCTGTGTTTTTCTTTTGATTTTCTATTTTTTAATTTTTTAAAAAAATTTAGTTTAGTTTAGTTTAGTTTATTCTTTTTTTTAATTTTTGTTTTTTAATATTCATATAGAGTTAAACTTCAAGATAATCCCCTTTCCTCAATCAATGCTACCCCTTAGGTAAACAAATTTTTAATACCCCTTTATCTTAGGAAAGTTGAGTCCTTAACAAAGATATCAAGATACATCCAGGAAGAATCAAAATAACCTTCCTTGCCCACACTGAGAATTTATAATCATTCTCCTTTCTTTTTCTTCCACTAGTGTTTCTGTGTATTTGTGTTTGTTCTGGTAGTATATAAATCTTATACTTGGGGTTCTTTTTGAAGATTTTTTTTTTTCTTCTCAAGAATAGACCACATACTGGGTCACAAATCAGGACTCAACCGATACCAAAAGACTGAGATTATTCCCTGCATATTCTCATATCACAATGCTTTGAAACTGGAGCTCAGCCACAAGGAAAAGTTCAGAAGGAACTCAAACACCTGGAAGCTAAAGACCACCTTGCTTAAGAGTGCTTGGATCAACCAGGAGATCAAAGAAGAACTGAAACAATTCATTGAAACCAATGAGAATGAAGACACTTTGGCCCAAAACCTATGGGATACAGCAAAGGCCATCCTAAGGGGGAAATACATAGCCATCCAAGACTCCCTCAAAAAAATTGAAAAATCCAGAATATACCAGCTGTCTCTACACCTTAAATAACTGGAGAATCAACAACAAATTAAACCAACTCCACATACAAGAAGGAAAATAATCAAGATAAGAGCAGAGATCAATGAGATAGAATCTAGAGATACAGTAGAATGTATCAATGAAACTGGAAGCTGGTTTTTTGAAAGAATCAATAAGATCGATAAACCATTGGCCACACTAATCCAAAAGAAAAGAGAGAAAGCTCAAATTAATAAAACTATGAATGAAAGGAGAGAGATCACAACTAACACCAAGGAAATAGAAACAACCATCAGAAGTTATTATCAACATATTATCAACAGTTATATGCCAATAAGTTAAGCAACCTAGATGAAATGGATGCATTCCTCGAAAACTATAAACTCCCAAAATTGAACCAGGAAGAAATCGACACCTGAATGGTGTGATATCTAGTAACAAGATTCAAGCAGTGATCAAAAACCTCCCAAAAAACAAGAGCCCAGGACCTGATGGATTCCCTGCAGAATTCTACCAAACTTTCAAAGAAGAAATAACACCTATTCTCCTGAAGCTGTTTCAAAAAATTGAAGCAGAAGGAAAACTTCCAGACTCTTTGTATGAAACCAGCATTACCCTGATCCCCAAACCAGGCAAAGACCAACCAAAAAGGAGAATTTCAGACAAATATCACTGATGAATATGGATGCTAACATTCTCAACTAGATCCTAGCAAACAGGATCCAACAGCACATTAAAAAGATTGTCCACCATGACCAGGTGGGATTCATCCCTGGGTTACAAGGATGGTTCAACATTCGCAAATCAATCAATGTGATACACATCAATAAGAGAAGAGAGAGAAACACATGTTCCTCTCAATTGATGCAGAAAAAGCATTTGACAAAATCCAGCATCTGTTCCTGATTAAAACTCTTTAAATGATAGGGATAGAAGGAACATTCCTCAACTTCATAAAATCTATCTATGAAAAACTCACAGCAAATATCATCCTTAGAGGGAAAAAGCACACAGCCTTCCTGTTGAGATCAGGAACACAACAAGGATGCCCACTCTCACCCTTGTTCAACATAGTATTAGAAGTCCTAGCAACAGCAATCAGGCAACAAAGAGAAATAAAACGTATCCAAATTGACAATGAATAAGTCAAACTCTCTCTTCACAGATAACATGATAGTTTATATGGAAAACCCAAAAGAGTCCACCCCCAAAATACTAGAACTCATACAGCAATTCAGTAATGTGGCAGGATACAAAGTCAATGTACAGAAATCAGTGGCTTTCTTATGCACTAACAGTGAAAATACAGAAAGGGAAATTAGAGAATCAATTCCGTTCACTATAGCACCAAGAACATAAGATACCTTGCAATAAACCTAACCAAAGAGGTAAAGGATCTGTAGTCGAGGAACTACAGAACACTCATGAAAGAAATCGAAGAAAACACAAAAAGATGGAAGACCATTCCATGATTTTGGATCAGAAGAGTAAACATTGTTAAAATGTCTATACTGCCTAGAGTAATCTATACTTTTAATGCCATTCCGATCAAAATTCCACCGGTATTTTTCAAAGAGCTGGAGCAAATAATCCTAAAATTTGTATGGAATCAGAAGAGACCCTGAATTGCTAAGGAAATGTTGAAAAATAAAAACAAAACTGGCAGCATCACATTGCCTGATTTCAAGCTTTACTCCAAAACTGTAATCACCAAGACAGCATGGTACTGGCATAAAAACAGACACATACACCAGTGGAACAGAGTAGAGAGCCCAGATATGGACCCTCAACTCTATGGTCAATTAATCTTCGACAAAATAGGAAAAAATATACAGTGGAAAAAAGACAGCCTCTTCAATAAATGGTGCTGGGAAAACTGGAGAGCTATATGTAGAAGAATGAAACTCAACCATTCTCTTACACTGTACACAAAGATAAACTCAAAATGGATAAAAGACCTCAACGTGAGACAGGAATCCATCAGAATCCTAGAGGAGAACAGAGGCAGTAACCTCTTTGATATCAACCACAGCTACTTCTTTCAAGATATGTCTCCAAAGGCAAAGGAAACAAAAGCGAAAATGAACTTTTGGGACTTCATCAAGATCAAAAGCCTCTGCACTGCAAAGGAAACAATCAACAAAACAAAGAGGCAACCCACGGAATGGGAGAAGATATGTGCAAATGACAGTACAGACAAAAGGTTGATATACAGGATCTCTAAAGAATTTCTCAAACTCAACACACACAAAACAGATAACCATGTCAAAAAATGGGCAGAATATATGAGAAGACACTTCTCCAATGAAGACATATAAATGGCTATCAGACGCATGAAAAAAATGTTAATCATCACTAGCCATGAGGGAGATTCAAATCAAAACCACATTGAGATACCACCTTACACCAGTTAGAATGGCCAAAATTAGCAAGACAGGAAATAACGTGTGTTGGAGAGGATGTGGAGAAAGGGGAACCCTCTTACACTGTTGGTGGGAATGCAAGTTGGTGCAGCCACTTTGGAGAACAGTGTGGAGATTCCTCAAGAAATTACAAATAGAGCTTCCCTATGACCTGCAATTGCACTACTGGGTATTTAATAACCCAAAGATACAGATGTAGTGAAAAGAAGGGCCAACTGTACCCCAGTGTTTATAGCAACAATGGCCATGGTTGCCAAACTGTGGAACAAGCCAAGTTGCCCTTCAAGAGACGAATGGATAAGGAAGGTGTGATCCATATACACTATAGAGTATTATGCCTCCATCAGAAAGGATGAATACTCAACTTTTGTAGCAACATGGACAGGACTGGAAGAGCTTATGCTAAGTGAAATAAGTCAAGCAGAGAGAGTCAATTATCATATGGTTTCACTTATTTGTGGAGCATAACAAATAACATGCAAGACATGGGGAGATGGAGAGAAGGGAGTTGAGGGAATTTGGAAGGGGAGGTGAACCATGAAAGACTATGGACTCTGAAAATCAATGAGGGTTTTAAAGGGGCAGGGGGTGGGAGGTTGTGTGATCCTGGTGGTGGGTATTATGGAGGGCATGTATTGCACGGAGCACTGGGTGTGGTGCATAAACAATGAATTCTGTTATCCTGAAAATAAATTAAAACAAACAAACAAACAAACAAACAGAAAACTGGTTTATACATAGGGGTAGTATTGATTCGGGAAAGAGGATTACCTTAAAGCTGATATCTATATGTATATTAGAAAATAGAAAAGAAAAAAAAAGACAGGTATATGTATGAAAAAGTTTCAAGTTAAAGGTTTATTATGGAGTATGTTGTATTTTTTTTTTTTAGATTTTGTTTATTTATTTGACAGACAGATATCACAACAAGTAGGCAGAGAGGCAGGCAGAGAGAGAGAAGGAAGCAGGCCCCCTGCTGAGCAGAAAGTCCGATGCAGGCCTCAGTCCCAGGACCCTGGGATCATGACCTGAGCTGAAAGCAGAGGCTTTAACCCACTGAGCCACCCAGGCGCCCCTGGAGTATGTTGTATTAAGCCTCTAGTTATAATGGTAACTAGGTTTAAAAAATTAAAAAGAACAAGATTAGTGAGAACAAACTAAAAATAAAAGTTGTATCTATGAATTATACAGGTTTTAGGCCAATACTGGGAGCTTAATTGTTTTCCCCTGATGTTGGGTTTTTACAGGTTTATGGGGACTCTGTGGTGGTTGTCCTCTTGTTCTTTTGGCTTGCTTTCTGGGGGAGTTGTCTTCCAATTTGTTTTTCAGTCAATCTTGCTTGGGTTGCATGCATCCTCCTGTCCCCTGTCAAGGGGCTGGGTTCTGTGGAAACCGGTTTTTCAGGCTGTTGTTTTCTGGTGGTTTTTGTTCTTTGGCAGCTTTTTGTGACTTTTCAGAGGTTTTGTGGATAGCAAACTGTACCCAGACCTCTGTCTCAGAGAGAAGCCTCAGTCTGCTCCCCTCTGGGTGGTCCAGAACATACAAACTCCCCCTCTGCAAACTCTGCTGAACCATGTAACCTCTCACAGGCAGTGCATACCCACAGCCACCATCTTAGGGGTCCCCAAAACACCCACTTTTCTCTGCACCCCCATGCCACTAAAACCATGAGTGATATTGGTCCAGAAAGCCCGCTTCTGGTGGCTGTCTTTGCTGAGACTGCTGTCCCGGGTCCAGACCTCACAGTTGCACAGGTTGCTGCCCCCAAGGGATCCTGAGCAAAGTTCATGCTGAGTTCCTTCAGGCACAGGCTGGGAGTGTCCAAACCCTCAGCCGGTCCTAGAGACCGCTGGCTAGCACCCACACAGAGCTCACAGAGAATGTGGTTCAGACCCCCAGTGCATAGTGCACACAGAGCCCAAAAGTCTGTGGTTCTAGAGAGTGCCCACCAGACTTCCTCATGCGGGGTCTGGATTGTGCAAGCAGCACAACCTGGTATGCTCAGGAACCAGGAACTGGAGGCTCTCCCCAACTCTCTCTGGCATGGGTGGTTGCCAGGTGGTGGCTGTCCTGGGTCTGTGGGCTTATGCCCACGCCCGTAACTGCCCAGTTCAACCAGTTTCCCCTTAAGATCTTTCACTCTTTTTGAGTAATTTTAACCAGACTCCAATTTAATGCTGATCCCCAATCACAAGGTACTTTTGTATTCTGGTATTACTTTCTAATGGGTCACTTCTGGTGGCTGTCTTTCCCTTCTGCTTATCCTCTGATTTCAGTCTGCATGTTCCCACTCCACGTTACCTCTCCACTGGCGTCTTCTGCCCCAGTAAAAACCCATATGTGTAATCCTACATCTCAGGCTGATTTTCTGGGTATCCAGAGTGTTCTGGTAGATATTATCTCACTTGAGGGGACCAGTTGAAACAAGGTCTCCTACTTCTCCATTTTGCCCCATCTCCTGGACTCTTATTTTCCAATCCCAATGAACAGTTTGTTCATTAATACCTTGTTTTACTCAATTGAGCTAATAGGAAACAGATTTTTATGTGCTTTAATCTGTTTTAACACTTTTGTAATTTCAAATAAAACCTCAACAATATTTCCTGATCTAATTAGAAACAAAGGTCTATGTGTATTTTAATCTGTTTTAGCGCTTCTCTAATTTCAAATAAAATCTCAATAATCTCTCCTGTTATTGTCTATATACTTTACATATTATTTTAATTCATTACTACTTCACACAGATAATTAGATGATTGTATATCTATTTAAGGACAGGAATTTTGAAGGCAGAAACTATAGTTTGTCTTTATTTTTTTAATTTTTTAATTTCTTTTCAGTGTAACAGTATTTGTTGTTTTTGCACCACACCCAGTGCTCCATGCAATCCGTGCCCTCTCTAATACCCAACACCTGTTTCCCCCAACCTCCCACCCCCCCAACCCCTTCAAAACCCTCAGATTGTTTTTTAGAGTCCATAGTTTCTCATGGTTCACCTCCCCTTCCAAATTCCCTCATCTCCCTTCTCTGCTCCATCTCCCCTTGTTCTCCATGTTATTTGTTATGCTCCACAAATAAGTGAAATCATATGATAATTGACTCTCTCTGCTTGACTTATTTCACAGCATAATCTCTTCCAGTCCCATCCATGTTGCTACAAAAGTTGGGTATTCATCCTTTCTGATGGAGGCATAATACTCCATAGTGTATATGGACCACATCTTCCTTATCCATTCGTCCGTTGAAGGGCATCTTGGTTCTTTCCACAGTTTGGTGATCGTGGCCATTGCTGCTATAAACATTGGGGTACAGATGGCCCTTCTCTTCACTACATCTGTATCTTTGGGGTAAATACCAAGTAGTGCAATTGCAGGGTCATAGGGAAGCTCTATTTTTAATTTCCTGAGGAATCTCCACACTGTTCTCCAAAGTGGCTGCACCAACTTGCATTCCCATCAACAGTGTAAGAGGGTTCCCCTTTCTCCACATCCTCTCCAACACACGTTATTTCCTGTCTTGCTAATTTTGGCCATTCTAACTGGTGTAAGTTGGTATCTCAATGTGGTTTTAATTTGAATCTCCCTGATGGCTAGTGATGATGAACATTTGTTCATGTGTCTGATAGCCATTTGTATGTCTTCATTGGAGAAGTGTCTGTTCATATCTTCTGCCCATTTTTTAAAATATGATTGTCTGTTTTGTGTGTGTTGAGTTTGAGGTGTTCTTTATAGATCCTGGATATCAATCTTTTGTTTGTACTGTCATTTGCAAATATCTTCTCCCATTCCGTGGGTTGCCTCTTTGTTTTGTTGACTGTTTCCTTTGCTGTGCAGCAGCTATTAATCTTGATGAAGTCTCAAAAGTTCATTTTTGCTTTTGTTTCCTTTGCCTTTGGAGACATAGCTTGAAAGAAGTTGCTGTGGCTCATATCAAAGAGGGTACCGCCTATGTTCTCCTCTAGGATTCTGTACAGTTTGTCTTTATTATGTAACTTTAAGTATTTAAAAAAGGACTATGTTGCATCTGGACCCTGAGAAAACACTGGGTCACTTACATTACTTCTTTTTATATGAGCATGGAGCGCCACAAAGAAAGATTCCATGGAAGAAAATTTGTTCAGTAAAAACAAGAACAAAAACAAAACACATACACACACATACAGGCTTGGATACATATTTTCTCTCTCTTTCTCTCTGTCTCTCTCTCTCACACACACACACACACACATACACACACACACACACACACAGAGAACTCTACAGCTTTTAAATTTATCCTTATTTTCTTAGCTTATTGTTTTCCTTTTACCATGACATTCCCCCAGTAGTCATACATGATAAACAAGTATCATGGGCATTTCCATTCTGGCATATGCCAAAAGGAAAATATATAATCTAGTGTTTGTTTAGCTACATGTACAGGCATGTTTTGTCATTAGCAGAGAAAACCTTGGCTGAATTAGTGATCACCAACTGACTCCATTCCACAAAACACAAGTGGTAATCTTCATTGTCTAGTGACCAAATATCTGTACTTATGCAAGTGCATTTTCATATTCAGAAGGAAATAGTATTATGTAGGATGCTTGTCATTTTTTAGAATTCTGAAATAATTTTTGCAGTGCTTTATGTATTAAAATATTTTTTTTAAGATGTGAATAATATTCACTTATTTCAAAGCTAAGTTTTGTTGTTTTTTAAATCAGTGATCTGATTTTCACAAGTAAGAAAATAAATCTCAGTCTTTAAAACAGAGGTATTGCTTTCTGGTTGGGAAATAATATTAATACTCCAAACTTACCTTCTATCAGAAAAAAATAGATTTTTTAAATCTGTCTCTGGGAGAAAAAGGAAATATAGGAAAACCTTTTTTCCTACTATTTTTGTTACTCTTTTTCTGCCATTCCTACCTATTCTATGTGGTCAACACCAAATGAATGGATATTGTATACAGATACACTGATCATAAAGATTTGATAATCCATTTAACAGAAAGGCACATGCTCAAAAACACATAAACTTAATATTGCTTATCAAGTAAGGTTTCTAAGTGCAAAATAATCAATATCCACTAAGCCAATATACTTTTGTGAAGTTGAAGTAATTTAGAATTGATATTTAATGGAAAAAGAGAGGGCTTCTTGGAGGAGTAGCTAAACTTTTTGAGCTGAATTTTAAATTTCACAATGCATTAGCAGAGGGAGGGCATTCCAAGTAAATAAACATTAATTTTCATGTAATAGAGGAAGGCCCATTTGAAGAAAGTGATAAAAATATGTGTTGATGATCAAAAGTTGAAAATTGATAGAGATCCCTAAAGGTCAGGCAGAGGGATATAACTTTTCTAATAAAAGTAATAAGAAACTAGTTTTAGAAGAAAGGGAGTAAAATTAAAAAGCCAATTCAAGGTACATAGTGGCATAGCATGGTAGTAAAGATCATAGAGTCTGAAGTTAAGTTTCCTGGGTTTGAATCCTGGGTCTTCCATTTCTTACTAACTTTGTGTAAGCTAGTGAACTTCTATGTTTCTCATTTTCCTCAACAGTAGAGTAGATCTAAAAATTTTGCAAACCTCTCAGGGTTTTTATAAGCATTAGATTACTTCATGCAAATAAAATGATTATGATAATGCCTCACAGAGCATAATCATGCATTAAGTGTTAACTTCTACATAATATGTAGAAGCCAATTTATCTCTGGGCATTTCTCAATCTAGCCAACCTAATTGTCCTCATACCCTTTATTCAAAATCCTGTCCTTCATCTGAACAAACAGTTTGCTTGTCTGTATTGCTCAGACTTTGAATATTTTATCCCTGCTTGGCATAGGGTATTCTTTTTCACTAATTCACACTCCTACTCTAGGTAAAACACTTAACTCAAATGGCATTCCTTCACTGTTTCCACTCAAATTCTACCACTCCTTCAGTTATCTTTCTATGATGCAAGTGTCCCAGTCAGTTTTCCTTATTTTACTGTGATTTTCTTGGCTATTCCCTTGGTGATTCCAGCGTTTCTCCACCTCCACTGAAATCATCCTTCCAAAGATGCCTAACTTGATCAAGAATGGAAATCAGAATTTACCAGTGTCATCCACACAGATTTCTAGTTTTTTTTTTCCTTCACAATATAAATATATTGCCAAGATATGTTTCTTTATTGTTGATTAGTCAAAGGGAAAGACAAAGCTTCATTGAGGCTTTCAATACTTAAATATTGAGTGCTTTCAAATCGTTGGCATTGAAGTCCAACTGTCTACTTTTATATTCTGATTCTTCTGTTTACCAAGCAACCCTAAGCAATGCTCTTAATATTTCTGACATTAGGTTTCCTCATCTACCAAGTGGTAAAATGAGTAGTAATCATCTTACAAGATTGTTTTAAAAAATTAGGCAGTGAATTTAAAGGGCTTAACACAGTGCGTGTCAAGTTTAAATAAATTAATAAATGGTAACTACTACTATAATTACCATTGTTTCATTTAGTCCGAACCAGAAAATATATGAAAAATTATTATCTCCATTTTACAGAACAGGAAGTAAATTTAGAAAAGTAGAGGACCTGTTCAAAGTGACAGAGCTAATAAATGACAGAATTTGGATTTCAACCCAATCTGCTGCCATTCCATTGACTTTCCTCATGCTGTTTTTCTGCATTTCCATAAACTTTTAGGTTTTAGAAGGATAGGTTATTGTTTTTTTGTCAATTCAATTAATAACACTTTTTTTTTCTTTACTTACAGATATAGAATGATGAGCCATGGAGTAAACCATCTGTATCTTGTTTCTAGGTCATTGTAGAATGAGATGTCTTCTATGTAAAACCTATAGATGAGTGAAAAAGTCTTATCATGTGAAAGTGGCACTGTATCACTGAAGGAAAGCCCTGGCTTCCTGTTTCCTAGAGAGATCCTAAAACTGAGTATCAAGGTTTTGTTTATTTATATCTAGATGGATATATCTCTACTGATTGTCCTAAATTATTAGAACATATAGTAAAGCAATTAATGTAACCCCCAGAACCTGGGCTTAAAACTCTACATTCAGTGTATATAGCCTGTAGAACATTCACAGCACTGTTAAATCAATTACCTTAAACTAGTGCTTCCCAAAATACATGTGGCAAAGCACTGGTGTAACACAGAGATCTTTGAAAAAAAAAATCAGAGGTCAAAGAAATTTGTGAAGCATTACATGCTATAATCCTCTTCTAGGAAATTCACAAAACTGTATTAGTTAAGGCTATTTTAGTTACAAGTAACAAAAACCAACTTTAGCTAGCATTAGCCCAAGAAGGAATTTATTGGAAGGATACTGAAATACAGAAATCAAAATACAGAATATAGAATATCAAAATACAGAATCAAAATACAGAAATACAGAATCAAAATAAAGAAATCAAAAGAATAGTTGAACTACTGAACCTCAGTAAGAGCAACTACTAAACACCTGAACAGCAAGAGTTCACAGAACTTCCCAAATGTACATCCTTACAACAGTCCTTGACAAGATGCATAAAATCCTCTTGGGAATCTTAAGAACTATAGTGCTTGGCATTTAGAAAATACATGGTGAGTCTTCAATGATTCTTAGCTGTCATTACTAAAAATTTTCTGTCTAAATCAGGTACAAAACATTCTGATTTGGAGATACTGGATGGAGCACAGGAATCAGTTTTTGCATAACATTCATGTCAGTGTGAAGCAGAGTCAGATTTAGAAACCACTTCTCAAACCATTTAAGACATATAAACACTAGTGGTGCCCAGCTTCTATATCTCCCAGACCAAAATTCTATAAAGACAATTGTTCCTATTGAGCTTTTAAGGTTCAAATATTTCATTCCTTGACCAATCAGCTGTGGCCAGGGAATCAGAATATACGTGACTGTAGAGGGCATATTTCTGAAGAATAAAGTAGTTCCAAGAGAAGGGGAAATTTTTGTGAATGGAATGGCCACCCCAAGAAGTGTCTTCTTTTAAAAAAAATTTTTGAAGACTTATTTTTTAAAACGATCTATTTAGTTTTGTTGAATCATGCTTTGCCTAAACTTAATTGACCAGAAAATCATATTTTTACCCAACATTTAATAATGTCATTCAGAACAAGAAATCTGTGTCACGCATGTTAAGACACGTTGATTCAAAAGTTATTAAGTTAAAGTTATTATGGTACCCCTGTCACTAGATTTGTGCCTTACCTTTCTTTCAAATGCTACTCCTGCACTTTGTTTCCATGTGACATAGGAGTGGTTTGGCTTCACAGTTCTGAAAAATATTTCTGTCTCAGCTCACTGTCTCATGAGATATTCTGTAACAAAACAAAAACAAACAACCTAAAAAAAAGAGAAAAAGATGCAAAGGGATTTTATGTAATCAAATAATGTTTAGCAAATACTGAAACTTTGCATATATATATATATATATATATATATATATCACACTTTGGAAATTCCACAATGTGTTCAAGCATATAAAAGACTTTGAGAAGTCTGATAGAAAAGACAATTTTTCAACTCTGTTTAACCCAACATTTTCTCAATTTATTTATTGGAAGGAACTCCTATGAATGAAGCCTACTTTACCCACACGCAAAAAGCAGAATGGAAGGTTGGAAATTCTCCTCCTGTTCTTTTTTGTTGCCTCTTAGTACCTTTGTGGTCTAGGAAAAGCAATCATTTTAGCATAGCCCCACAGAATCCCCACAATCACTGAAATTGGCCCTCATCAGCTATTACTCAAGGTATTTGTATTTTTAGATCATTTTGCCTTTCTTCTGTAAGAGTAAAGTTTATGCCACTGAACAAGTGTTGTGTCACAGGCACCTGATATAAAAAGTATGTTCAGATGGAATACCTGGTAACTTGCAGGGTACAACAAAAATAACTTGTTTTATTTTATAGCATTTAAAAATGTTTTCATGAAAATGCAAAATAGAGCAAACTACAAAAATTGGATTAATCACAAATCAGAGAATTATTTGAGTAGTTCATAGGTTACAAACTTACCTTATGCATCAGCTTCTCTGGTTTCTGCCTCTAACAGATAATTTTCCTTAAAGTTTTTTTTTATGTATCCCAAACAATAAACACATTACAATAGGTGTGCTCACCTACAAAATTCACTTGTTGTTACATCTCTATTTGACATGGCTGTCTTTAAGTTTTACACATTTACAGAGCCAGACTGCTATGCAGTGTAGCATGGGAGTGACTTGGATAAGTTTTGAGGTTGAGCAGTCACTGCACCTAACAGAAAAACTAACTGGGTCACTATCAGACATTTTCCATTACAATTTTCAGAGAAATATCATGGCTGTGAGAGTCAAAAGAAATAGAGAAGATAAAAATATCAAAGCAAAATTGAGACAGAATTTCCTAACATCATCCTCCTAGTCTACTAGCTCTTGGCCAAGAGAACAACAAAAAAGTGAAGCTGGAGCTTGATAGGCTTTTTACTGTCGTTATTTTAAATAAGGTCAAAAACAAAACACAAGGGGTTAGTTCAAGCTGTCTGCCACCTGTTTGGGTCTGGCTACATAAAGCTGCTACATATTCCCTGGTGGCTCCCTTTCCGAACTACCTAATAGGTTAACCAGCCATCTGTGTCTCCTGCCATCACTAATCAGGGCAATATACAAATCTATTGTCCTTGAGCTTTAGGGCTCTTGGAGCATTATGGTTCATGCCTGTGGCTTATTGCTTAAGGAATTATTGCTAGGCTGGTTCACAGAAACTTTCTGAAACTCTCCTTTCCTCTCCTTCTGTAACCCTCTGAAAGCTCTCCAGCGCACTCCATCAGTTAATGGTCTTTGGTTAGATTGCCATTTAATCATTAAAATAATCATCATCAAGCTGCCTTTCTCCTGGACTCCATCTGCTTTTCCTTTCAAATTCCGCATGCTCTGGAATAAAGCACCCCTGAGAATTCTATTTTTCAATCTTCAAAATTTGGGTTTGACAGTTGCTGGTTCTTAATAGTGAGGGAAGTCCCAGCTGTTTGGACCCAAAGAGGAAAACAGCACATACATGTAGTCAAGAGAAAAAACAAAAATAAAAACAAACAAAACAAAACAGAAAGAAAGAAAGAAAGAAAGAAAGAAAGAAAGAAAGAAAGAAAGAAAGAAAGAAAGAAAGAAAAGATAATGGGAAATTTCTTGGAGCTGCTGGTTCATTCAGATAGCTATTTAAATTTCATTGTACAGATATTTGCTAAAGGTATTATATAAATAACTGAATCCAGAGACTCAAAGATAAATAAATTACAGACCCAGCCACATGAGGTTTATATGGTCTATTTAACAAGATCGTGAAGTGCTGGAGTTATAATGTTGATTTTTTAGGAGATAATGATTAACATTCAGATGGGTTCTCATACTAATGAAACCTGTTCAGAATTTCAGAAAAAATAAATAAAACAATAATCTGCTTTCCAGATTTATTTCTTATGTTTTGTTTGTTTGTTTTACTTCATATACTGGACGTTAACCCCTTACATCTAATTACTAAACATCTACAGAAATATATCTGAAATACTGTTTGCCTCACAATACAACCTTTCCTCTATGTGGAATTCCAGCTTTAATCTCTTAAGTTACTTCCCAACATGAAAGGGTACCTTTAATTATAAAAAATTAGGCCAAAACTTTGTTTTTAATCACTGTGCCAATTCAACTCTTATTCCTCTTATGCAAAAAGAAAAGCAGGACACTTATTGTATGTGAAAGTCTTTTACCTCAAGAAAAGAAAAAGAATGTTTGATTATAGTAATTCAGTCTTTCATTAGTAGTATTCAGTTTTGCTACTGCTTCTCATTCTAATATTCAGAAACTAAGCAGTGTTAATTATTACCTTTCACATGACTAGAATGCATGTCACAGTCAATTAAGCATCTTAACAATCTCTCACTCTGCTGTTTCCTATCCTTGTTTCTCTACTATTTAATTATTCACACGTTGGTGACTCAGATAAGAAGAGTCTAAACTAAACAGCATATGACAGTGATTGTAGAAGGTAAATAAATACCAGGTGATGAGTTTGAATTATATAAAGACAATAATACACATGAAAAGAGCACTCAGACCTGTGGAAAAAAATTTGGGTAAAATTATAAGTTCAGGCTTTATCTAAACCACTGATTTAATATTGGTAGTGGCTGAAATTATAATTAAATTATTCACTGCCTTTTTTTTTTTTGTCCTTTACTTCTCTTTCTAGTCACTCCCATACATGCACTCCCCAGATTCCTTTTGAGGAAGCAACCATGAAGACTAAACTATCCCAAAGGGTCTTTTCTTAACTAGGTAGTCTTTCCCTACTGAAAATTTCAGCTCAAATTTCCCAATGTGTGATTTTCAAGCACACATTTAGTATTAGTGTCTTGGTCAGAAAGAGCAAACTATTCTGTTTTTTAAAGTCTGCCTTCCTCAGAGCAAATCAGAATTAATGAATGCAAGAAATAGAGATATTTGTTAAGTTTACTTCTTAGTCACAAAAGAGGAACAGAACAAGTGAACCAGAGCATATATGAGATATCCTTTGGGGACTCTCAGAAAAAAGTGAACATGATGCAACTTACAAGGAGTCTGTCAACAAACCTATAGAAAATGTGTGAACTCACAAGTAATATAAAATATATACATTAAAACAATGAACTATGAATCTTCTTTTAGCAATTTAGCAATTATTTGAAATACTAATAATGCTCAATGCTAGCAAAGTTGTGTGGAAACAGACTTCCTTATATGTTGTTTGTGGAGGTGAAGTCGGTAAAACACTTTGGGAAATAAACTTGAAAATAAGTATTAGGATTATTAAAGATGATATTACTATGACTCAATAAATTCACTTTTAGGACACAATGCTTTAGAAATCATCCAAAACACAGTACATTTTATGCATAATGATCATCAGAGTATAGTTTAGAATAGTGAAAAATCGGAAGCAACTGATGGATGAAATGTTTGGTAATCTATGATGTTATCTACCAAATGAAATATTGTGCAGTCATTGGAAATAATTGTTTTTGAAGACTTAAAAATGTGCATAATATAATATTAAATGGGAATATGATATAAATGTGTACATACTGTATAATTACAGCAATGTTAAAAAATAACAAATGTGTTTAGAGACAAAAGGGAGACTGGAAAGAAATACACCAAAATTAGAATGAGGTGATAAATTCACAAGAACTTTCTTTTCTTTAAATACATAATTTGTCCTATCTATTCTTTTCATAACTTGAGATCAATTTTAAATCTAATCCATATAAGTATAATTTTAAATTGAATATAATCTTAAATTAAGTATAATTTATTAAAATTCTTATACAGGAATGACTTATAATTTTGGCATTATTGTCTCATGTTAGTAATGGAAACCATGTAAATCCAATATTAAGTTAATCCATCTAAACACATTGCTCTTTAGACATCACTTTATAATCACTTCATTATGAATACAGTCTAGTATAATTTTAGTCAATTTGTGATTTATTATCTGTGGTCTTCTGGCTCAATCTTTCTAACGGTTCAATCTGCAACCAACAAGTTTTTTTTTTTTTTTAAGTTCTTCCCTACAATGAGGGCATTTATTATCTGCATGGAGGTAAAGTTATCAGCTAGTTTATTGTATAAGTCAAATCAGTTTTCAATTGAGAGGAGCCGTATATATTGGGCTGACATATGGACTGATGTTGAAACCTGGAAAAAATAAACTAGTGTGGATTTCCCCAGGAAGAGATAGCTCACTTTTTATTAAGCCCAGAGTAAATTTGGTGCTTCCAAACTCTCTAGGACCTTGGGAGAGGAGTTTAACTGGATTTATTGTGTTGCAAGTATTAGAGATACCATTAGGTTGGTCTAGAGCTTGGTCTGGTCTGAAATTACAAGGGAATCTATCAGAAACAGCCAAATACCAGATAAATCATTAATTGAATACAGAAATGATGATGATCCTCTACTCCTCTGCCCTCCCTCCAAAGTTTACATTTCTTTTCTCTATAATCCAAGAATTTTGTTTAGTTTTTTGGTGATACTGTAGGTCATAAGGGTCATCTAAAAATATCACTTTCTTTCTTGGGTTTTTTGTTTGTTTGTTTTTGGAAGAAGAAACTGTCCACAGGATTTGCCACCAATGTATGATGCATAGAAAGACAATGAAGGACTTAAACCACTTCTTGCAGCTCAGTTGATTCTAAAACCTTGTACTTGGCACGACTGGCACAATTTACACTAAGTATGCTTAATTAACAACTCTATCAGCTATCTCAAAGACCAGGGCAGTGTCAATTCTGCTTCTTGGGTGCATAGTTGGGCTTTGCTCAGAAAAAGCAATCTAAGAGCTTACAGGAAAGCTGAACTGTTATTGACAGTGGAGTTTCAATCAGAATAGTTATATCTCATTGCTCCAGGATATATTTCATTGAGTGTTTTAAGTGTGCTTCTGTCCACCCTGCATTCAATTTTCCCCATTCAGCTCACTACAATTATTTTTTCTATGTCCAAGCCATTTGCTCTAAACGATTAACAGACATATTTGAATCAAACTGTACTTTGTAAACACAGCTTATGTATTAGAATGCTTATGATCCAAGACTTAATTAACATTATATATAGTGTTTATTATAGCTTATAGGCCAAACTGAAGAAATTTCTTACTGTCCAGATCTCACAATTCAATAGAAAGTTAGAGGTGATACCTGTTTAAGAGACTTTCAGTTTGGTTCATGAGGGCCTCCTTAATTTATTTCTTTTCATGTTTTAATGATCAGTGCAGTGCCATATGAGTATAATTATTTATTTTCAACTTTAATTTCCTTATCACTAATATTCACTTGCCTAAATTGGTGAAATAGATTTCTATATCTTATAAGTGACTTATATAGAAGCAATATCTGACTAATTTATTGATTAATCCTCTAATGCCTCTTTATCCAGAAATTTATTAATCAGCATATAGCTATAGTATATTCTGAAGTTTTTCTATCATTAATTTAAAATGTTTGTTTGACTGCAAGATTATTCAGGCATATCTTAAATAATTAAAAAGTAGTTTTGACTTATATAATTCCCCATCTCCCCAGTCTTCTAAAGAATTTCCACTCAGAGAATAAGATAATCTTCTTATTCTGAATTATTATTTTTCCAGTGGTTCTACCAATTATCTATATTCAAATATCTTTACTTTTTTTATATATATTCACAAAAAGACACACCATTTTCTTATGTCCATTTGTGGCAGAACAAAAACTACTATATCAAACACAATTGAATTGTTATAAAGAAATATGACATCATATTTGAAAACCCTTTAAAGGGCAGTTTCTTCTGTTCCCTCGGTACTCTCACATGGGTTGTTTTGACATCCTGCACAGTGACATAGTGACACTTAATTTGATCAGCATTTAACACCCCTTGTACCTTGGATGTGAGATTCCAGTCTGTAAAGAATTGGGTTAAAATGCTAAGGGATTAAAATGCAGTTCTCTTTTCAACCTTCAACTTGTGATAAAATTGAAAAGAAACATTTATTCTATGGTTTCCATAATTTTTGTTGTTGATACCATTTAGCAATACATGATAATAAATTACATATAATTATATATCTAATTATAATTATAGATATAAATATATATAGGTATAGATATAGATATAATTAGATTTAATTATATCTAATTACATATCTAATAATATATCTAATATTTATCACATATATATTTATTTATTTATCTGGTACGTATATGTACTTGAGCAATACACAAAATAAAGTACATAGATATTAACTTTCTATTATAAAACACAGAATGTGAGAAAATTATTTTTATTTATTTATTTATAAGATTTTATTATTTCATTTAACAGGCAGGGAGAGCAGCAGGCAGAGTGGGAGGAAGAAGCAGGTTCTCTGTTGAGCCAGGAACCAGATGTGGGACTCAATCCCAGGACCTTTGGATCATGACCTAGTCTGAAGGCAGACACTTAATGAAATGAGACACCCAGGTGTCCTGAGAAAACTTTATTTTTTAATCATTTTAATGCCCCTAGATGACAAAGGACATTAAGCTATCATTTTCAAGTTTATAAGGTTTGGAATAATAACATAAGAGAAGGAAAATTATTTTTCTGTTGTTACCCTTCAAAACTTATAAGTATAAATTCTTTTCCAAACCACACAGGGTGTACAGAACCCAGTGATAGTGAGCTTCTCATGCACATGTGTTGCAGATTCATTGTTTTTTCTTACTATGTTAAATGACTTTAATGTAATACCTGATGTTTACTAGAAGCTAGTGGGTGGTGAAATAAGGAAATAATTTTTCAAGGCATACAAACTCTCAGTTATAAGATGAATAAGTTCTGAGAATCTAATGCACCACATGATGCTTATATACTGTGTTATACACCTGAAAGTTGCTGAGAGGATCTTAAATGTTCTTACCACACACACAAAAAAAGAAATATGTGATGGGATGGAGATGTTAGCTAACATTATAATGGTAATCATTTTGTAATTTTTAAGTTTAATTTTGCAATTTTTTAAATTATTTTTTATTATTTTTTTAAATTTATTTATTTGATAGAGATCACAAGTAGGCAGAGAGGCAGGCAGAGAGAGAGAGAGGAGGAAGAAGGCTTCCTGCTGAGCAGAGAGCCCAATGTGGGGTTCAATCCCAGGACCCTGGGATCATGACCTGAGCCGAAGGCAGAGGCTTTAACCCACTGAGCCACCCAGGTGCCTCTTAAATGACTTTTTTGAATAGAGTTAAGTGAGTAGATATAACAAAAGGTAGATCAGAATACAAAAAAAAAAAAGCGTTTTGTGTATATCTTTTGAAAAATCTATAAATCACTGCCACTTGACTTCCACATATACTTGTTGTTTCAGTGAGTATACTAATCTACAGTTTACACAGGTTAAGTTAGTTTAATAATAATTGTACAAAATTGTGTACCTTGATTATTTAATTCATCCACACATACAATACACAGAGTATCCAGAGTAAAACCAAACATTTTTATGTCCTAATATGTAACTATTTACCAATTCATTACTCATCAGTATTGATTTTCAAGGAACAGCCAAAATTTTTAATATGTTCAGTTAGCCAGTATATTGTATTTCATTAGCTTTGATGTAGTGTTCAACGATTCATTAGTTGCTTATAACACCCAGTGTTCATCACTACACATGCCTCCTTAATACTCATCACCCAGTTACCCCATCCGCCCACCCCCCTTCCCTTCTGAAACCCTCAGTTTGTTTTCCAGAGTCCAGAGTCTGTCATGGTTTTTCTCCCTCTGATTTTCCCCTCTTCAGTTTTCCCTCATTTCCACTGTGGTCCTCAGCACTATCCCTTATGTTCGACATATGAGTGAAATCGTATGGTAATTGTATTTCTCTGTTTCAATTATTTCACTTAACATAACCCCTCCAGTTCCATCCATGTTGATTCAAATGATGGGTATTCATCCTTTCTGATGGCTGAGTAATAGTCCATTGTATATATGTACCACTTCTTCTTTATCCATTCATCTATTGAAGGACATTTCAGGACCTTCCACAATTTGGATATTGTGGACATTGCTGATATGAACATTGGGATGCAAGTGACCCTTTTTTTCACTTATCTATAACTTTGGCATAAATACCTAGTAGTGCAATTGCTGAGTCATAAGGAAGCTCCATATTTATCTTCTTGAGGAACTTCTGTACTACTTTCCAAAGTGGCTGTATTGCTTGCATTCCCACCAACAGTTTAATAGGGTTCCCCTTTCTCCACATCTTTGCCAACATTTACTGTTTCTTGTTCTGTTAATCTTTGCCATTATAACTGATGTAAGGTGGTATATCGTTGTGGGTTTGATTTGTATTTCCCTGATGGTTAGTGATGTTGAGCATTTTTTTCATGTGTCTGTTAGCCATTTGTGTGTCTTCTGTGGAGAGTGTATGTTCATGTCTTCTGCCCATTTTCTGACTGGGTTTTGTGTGTGTGTGTGTGTGTGTGTGTGTGTTGAGTTTCAGAAGTTCTGTATAGATCTTGGATATCAGCCTTTTATCTGATATGTCATTGGCAAAAGTCTTCTCCCATTCTGTGGATTGCCTCATAGTTTTGTTGACAGTTTCTTTTGCTGTGCAGGAGCTTTTTATCTTGATGAAGTCCCAAAAAGTTCATTTTTCCTTTTTTTCACCCTTGCTGTTAAATACATCTCTTGAAAGAAGTTACCGTGACCAATGTCAAAGAGGTTACTGCCTATGACCTTCTCTAGCCTTTTGATGAATTCCTATCTTGCATTCAGGTATTTCATCCATTTCGAGTTTATCTTTGTGTATGGTGTAAGCGAATGGTCAAGTTTCATTCTTCTGCATGTGGTTGTTCAATATTCCCAGCATCATTTATTGAAGAGACTGTCATTTTTCCCATTGGATATTCCTTCCTGCTTTGCCAAAGGTTAGTTGACCATAAAGTTGAGGGTCCATTTCTGGGTTCTCTATTCTGTTCCATTGATTTATGTGTCTGTTGTTGTGCCAATATCATGCTGTATTGGCGATCATAGTTTTGTAATATAGCATGAAATCAGGCAATGTGATGCCCCCAGATTTTTTTTTTCTTTTTCAGTATTCCCTTGGTGATTCAGGATTTTTCTGGTTACATACACATTTTAGGAATCTCTGTTCCTGCTCTTTGGAAAATGTCAATGGTATTTTAATAGGGATGGCATTGAAAGTGTAGATTACTCTGGGCAGCATAAACATTTTAACAATGCTTTTTCTTCCAATCCATGAGCATGGAATATTTTCCTCCTCCTTGTGTCTTCCTCAATTTCTTGCATAAGTGTTCTGCAGTTTCTAAACTATAGATCCTTTACTACTTTGGTTAGGTTTATTCTTAGGTTTCTTATGGTTTTTGATGATATTTTAAGTAGAATCCATTCCTTAATTTTTCTTTCTTCAATGGCATTGTTAGTGTGTAGAAAAACAACTGATCTCTGTGCACTGATTTTATACCCTGTGACATTGATGAGTTACTGTATGAGTTCTAATAATTTGGGGGTGGAGTATTTTTGGTTTTCCATGCAAAGTGTCATATCATCTGCAGAGAGGGGTTTTGACTTCTTTGCCAATTTCAGTGCCTTTTATTTCTTTTTGTTGTCTGATTGCTGATGCTCAGTGTTCTGGTACTGTGTTGAACAATAATGGTGAGAGTGGTCATCCCTGTTGTGTTCCTGTCCTTAAGGGAAAAGCTCTCAGTTTCTCCCCACTGAGAATGATATTTACTGTGGGCTTTTCATACATGGCATTTATGATATTGAGGAAAGTGCTCTCTATAGCGATGCTCTGAAGAGTTTTAATTGGGAAAGAATATTGTATTTTGTCAGATGTTTTTCTGCAGCAATTGAGAAGATCCTATGGTTCTTGTCTTTTATTTATTTTTTAAAAGATTTTATTTATTTATTTTTTCTTTGTCAGAGAGACTGCAGGAGAGGGAACACAAGCAGGAAGTGTGGGAGAGGGAGAAGCAGACCTCCTGCTGAGCAGGGAGGCGGATATGGGGCTCGATCCCAGGACCCCAGGACCACAAACCAAGCTGAAGGCAGACGTGCAATGACTAAGCCACCCAGATGTCCTGTCTTTTCTATTAATGTGTTCTTTCACATTGATTTTTTTGTAAATGTTGAAACATCCTTGAATTGCAGGAATGAATCTCACCTGGTCATGATGGATAATTTTTTTTTTCTAAATTTTTTTTCAGTGTAACAGAATTCATTGTTCATGCACAACACCTAGGGCGCCATGCAATATGTGCCCTTCATCATACCCAGCACCAGGCTCACCCAATCTCCCACCCCCCATCCCTTCAAAACCCTCAGATTGTTTTTCAGAGTCCATAGTCTCTCATGGTTTGTCTCCCCCTCCAATTTCCCCCAACTCCCTTCTCCTCTCCATCTCCCCATGTCCTCCATGTTATTTCTTATGCTCCATAAATAAGTGAAACCATATAATAATTGACTCTCTCTGCTTGACTTATTTCACTCAGCATAATCTCTTCCAGTCCCATCCATGTTGATACAAAAGTTGGGTATTCATCCTTTCTGAAGGAGGCATAATACTCCATAGTGTATATGGACCACATCTTCCTTATCCATTCATCCATTGAAGGGCATCTTGGTTCTTTCTACAGTTTGGTGAGTGTGGCCATTGCAGCTATGAACATTGGGTTACAGATGGCCCTTCTTTTCACTACATCTGTATCTTTGGGGTAAATGCCCAGGAGCACAATTGCAGGGTCATAGGGAAGCTCTATTTTTAATTTCTTAAGGAATCTCCACATTGTTTTCAAAAGTGGCTGCACCAACTTGCATTCCCACCAAGAGTGTAAAAGGCTTCCCCTTTCTCCACATCCTCTCCAACACACGTTTTTTTACTGTCTTGTTAAATTTGGCCATTCTAACTGGTATAAGGTGATATCTCAATGTGATTTTGATTTAAAGCTCCCTGATTGCTAATGATGGTGAACATTTTTTCATGTGTCTGTTAGCCATTTGTATGTCTTCTTTGGAGAAGTGTCTGTTCATGCCTTCTGCCCATTTTTTTGAAATGATTATCTGTTTTGTGTGTGTTGAGTTTGAGGTGTTCTTTATAGATCCTGGATATCAACCTTTTGTCTGTACTGTCATTTGCGAATATCTTCTCCCATTCTGTAGGTTGCCTCTTTGTTTTGTTGACTGTTTCCTTTGCTGTGCAGAAACTATTGATCTTGATGAAGTCCCAAAAGTTCATTTTTCCTTTTGTTTCCTTTGCCTTTGGAGACATATCTTGAAAGAAGTTGCCATGGCTGATATCAAAGAGGTTACTGCCTATATTCTCCTCTAGGATTCTGATGGATTCCTGCCTCATGTTGAGGTCTTTTATCCATTTCGAGTTTATCTTCATATATGGTGTAAGAAAATTGTCGAGTTTCATTCTTCTACATATAGCTGTCCAATTTTCCCAACACCATTTATTGAAGAAACTGTCTTTTTTCCACTGTATATTTTTTGCTGGTTTGTCGAAGATTATTTGACCATAAAGTTGAGGGTCCATATCTGGGCTCTCTATTCTCTTCCACTGGTCTATATGTCTGTTTTTATGCCAGTACCATGCTGTCTTGGTGAAAACAGCTTTGGAGTAAAGCTTGAAATCAGGCAACGTGATGCCACCAGTTTTGTTATTCTTTTTCAACATTTCCTTAGCAATTCGGGGTCTATTCAGACTCCATACAAATTTAAGGATTATTTGCTCCAAGTTTTTGAAAAATACCACAGGATTTTGATCAGAATGGAATTAAAAGTATAGATTGCTCTAGGCAGTGTAGACATTTTAACAATGTTTATTCTTCTGATCCAAGAGCATGGAATGGTTTTCCATCATTTTGTGTCTTCTTCAGTTTCTTTCATGAGTGTTCTGTAGTTCCTTGAGTACAGATCCTTTACCTCTTTGGTTAGGTTTGTTCCCAGGTATCTCATGGTTCTTGGTAATATAGTAAATGGAATCGACTCTCTAATTTCCTTTTCTGTATTTTCATTGTTAGTGTATAAGAAAGCAACTGATTTCTGTACATTAACTTTGTATCCTGCCACATTACTAAATTGCTGTATGAGTTCTAGTAGTTTGGGGTGGACTCTTTTTGGTTTTCCATATAAAGTATCATGTCATCTGTGAAGAGAGAGAGTTGACTTCTTCATTGCCAATTTAGATTCCTTTTATTTCTCTTTGTTGTCTGATTGCTGTTGGTAGGACTTCTAATACTATGTTGAACAAGAGTGGTGCGAGTGGGCATGCTTGTCATGTTCCTAATCTCAGCGGAAAGGCTGTGGGCTTTTTCCCACTGAGGATGATATGCACTGTGGGTTTTTCATAGATCGACTTTATGAAGTTGAGGAATGTTCCCTCTGCCCTTATACTTTGGAGCATTTTAATCAGGAACGAATGCTGGATTTTGTCAAATGCTTTTTCTGCATCAATTGAGAGGACCATGTGGTTCTTCTCTCTTCTCTTTTTGATTTGTTCTATCACAATGATTGATTTGCAAATGTTGAACCATCCTTATAACCCAGGGATGAATCCCACCTGGTTATAGTGGGTAATCTTTTTAATGTGCTGTTGGATCCTATTAGCTAGGATCTTCTTGACAATCTTAACATCTACATTCATCAGGGATATTGGTCTGAAATTCTCGTTTTGGTGTGGTCTTTGCCTAGTTTGGGGATCAGGGTAATGCTGGCTTCATAAAAAGAGTCTGGAAGTTTTCCTTCTGCTTCAATTTTTTGAAACAGCATCAGGAGAATAGGTCTTATTTCTTCTTTGAAAGTTTGGTAGAATTCCCCAGGGTATCCGTCAGGTACTGGGCTCTTGTTTTTTGGGAGGTTACTGATCACTGCTTGAATCTCATTACTAGATATTTGCCTATTCAGGTTGTCTATTTTTTCCTGGTTCAATTTTGGAAGTTTGTGGTTTTCCATGAATGCATCCATTTCATCCAGGTTGCTTAACTTCTTGGCATACAACGTTTGGTAATAATTTCTGATTATTGTTTCTATTTCCGTGGTGTTAGTTGTGATCTCTTCCTTTTCATTCATAATTTCATTAATTTGGGTCTTCTCTCTTTTCTTTTGGATTAGTGTGGCCAATGGTTTATTGATCTTATTGATTGTTTTAGAAAACCAGATTCTAGTTTCATTGATGTGTTCTACTATATCTCTAGTTTCTGTCTCATTGATCTGTGCTCTAATCTCAATTATTTCCTTTCTTGTGTGTGGACTTGGCTTAATATGTTGTTGATTCTCCACTTCTTTAAGGTTTAGAGACAGCTGGTGTATTCTGGATTTTTCAATTTTTTTGAGGGAGGCTTGGATGGCTATCTATTCCCCCCTTAGGACCACTTTTACCGTATCCCATAGATTTTGGGCCAAAGTGTCTTCATTCTCATTGGTTTCCATGAATTGCTTAAGTTCTTCTTTGATTTCCTGGTTGATCCAAGCATTCTTAAGCAAGGGGGTCTTTAGATTCCAGGTGTTTGAGTTCCTTCCAAACTTTTCCTTGTGGCTGAGCTCCAGTTTCAAAACATTGTGATCTGAGAATATGCAGGGAATAATCTCAATCTTTTGATATTAGTTGAGCCCTGTTTTGTGACCCAGTATATGGTCTATTCTGGAGAAGGTTCCATGTGCACTGGAGAAGAATGAGTATTATGTTGTTTGAGGGTGGAATATTCTGTATATATCTATGAGGTCCATCTGGTCCAATGTGTCATTCAATGCTCTTGTTTCTTTATTGATTTTCTGCTTGGCTGATCTTTTTATTACTGAGAGTTATGTGTTAAGACCTCCTACTATTAATGTATTCATATCAATATGACTCTTTATCTTGGTTAATAGTTTTCTTATGTAATTGGCTGCTCCCACATTGGGGGAATAGATATTTACAATTGTTAAATCATCTTGGTGGATAGTCCCTTTAAGAATTATGTAGTGTCCTTCTGTGTCTGACTACAGTCTTTACTTTAAAATCTAATTTATCTGGTATGAGAATCACTACCCCAGCCTTCTTTTGAGTCCCATTGGCATAAAAGATGCTTCTCCATCCCTTCACTTTCAGTCTGGATGTATCCTTAAGTTCAAGATGGGTCTCTTGTAGACAAATTTGAATGGGTCCTGTCATTTTATCCAATCTGCAACCCTGTGTCATTTTATGGGCGCATTTAGGCCATTCACATTGAGAGTGATTAATGAGAGATACATTTTTATTGACATCGTGTTACCTGTGAAGTCTTTGTTTCTATAGCTTGTCTCCATACATTTCTTTTCAAGGATATTCTTGTTTTTTTTTTTCCTCTTTTATAGAACCTCCCTTAATATTTCTTGCAGTGCTGGCTTGGTGGTCACATACTCTTTTACACCTTGCCGGTCTTGGAAGCTCTTTGTCTCTCCATCTATTTTGAATGTCAGTCTTGCTGGATAAAGTATTCTTGGCTGCACGTTCTTCTCATTTAGTGCCATGAATACATCTTGCCAGCCCTTTCTGGCTTGCCAGGTTTCTGCAGACAGGTCTGAACTTATTCTAATGGGCTTTCCTCTGTATGTGTGGAATCCCTTCCCCCTAGCTGCTTTCAAGATCTCCTGTCTGAAAGTATGATCCATCAGTTTCACAATCAGGGGTCTTGAGGTCTTTCTAGTTTATATGATCTTGAGGGGAGCCCTTTCTGCCTCTAATACGTGAATGAGAAATTTTTCATGGAGAATTTGTTCAACTATATCTTCTAGTCTTCTTTCTTTCTCCTCCCCCTCAGGGATTCCAATAATTCTGATGTTGGAACATTTCATGGCATCATTTATTTCCCTAATTCTGTTTTCATGGCTTCTAAGCTGTTTGTTCCAGTCTTCCTCCCGATCCTTTTTCTTTATCTGTTGGTCCTCCAGATCACTAATTATATCTTCTGCCTCAGTTACCCTAACTTTTAGAGAATTTAGATTAGATTGGAACTCATTGAGAGCATTGTTAACATCGTCTCTGGTGGCTTTCACGTCTGCCCTAATCTGCCCTAATCAATTCCATTTTGTCATCAAAGGCTTTCTCCAACCTAGCTATTGCCTGGATAATTGTTAGCTTGAATTCTCTTTCCAACTTACTGTTTATGTTCATATCCAATAGCTCTAATGGAGAGGGTCCAGTCTCTGAATTTTTCTTCTGTTGGGCATTCCTCCTCCTAGTCATTTTGGTGAGAGATGGCTGAAGGGTATATGTAGCTGAATGTATCAACCATGGTGCAGGCAAGGTGCACCCTGGAAAAGCTTCTGAGCAATCGAGAGTCCCCACCAAAAAGAAAGAAAAAAGAAAATAAAAAAGAGAGAGACAGGAAAAAAAAAGAAATATAAAATAAAAGATAAGGCCCAGCCCAAATGGGCCCCAAAGGTAAGATTTATGAAGTGTACAAACAAAAACAGACAAAAGAAAAGTCCGACAAAAGTAGATGACAAGAGAAAAATAAATAAATAAATAAATAAGTAAATAACCTTGTCCAAATGAACCCCAAGTATAAGATTTACATACTACCAGAACAAAAACAAATACACAGATACACTGACAGAAGAAAAAGATGGGAGGGTGGTTATAAATTCTCAGTGTGGGCAAGGAAGATTATTTTGATTTTTCCTGGATGTATCTTGATATCTTTGTTAAAGGACTCAACTTTCCTGAGATAAATGGCGATTAAAACTGGTTACCTATAGGGGGGTAGCATTGATTGGGAAAATGGGATTACCTTGAAACTTATCTCTATATGAATATTAAAAATTATAATAAAATAAAATAAATTGAAAATATAAAAGCAAAAGGAAAACACAGGTATATGTGTCAAGAAAGTTCAGGTTAAAAGGTTATTATGGAATTTGATGTACTGAACATCTCATTGTGATGGTAAATAGGTTAAAAAGTTATATAAAAAATGAAAGAACCAGAATAGTGGGAACAAATTTAAAATAAAAGTTGTATCTATGAAGTAGTGGTGATTGTCCTCTTGGGTTTTGTTTGTTTGTTTGTTTGTTTTGTTTTGTTTGGCTGGTTTTCTGTGGGAGGGGCCTGCTCTATGGATTTTCATGGAGTCTTGCTAAAGTTGAATCCTCCTGCCCCCATCAAGGGGCTGGACTCTGAGGAAACTGGTTTTTCAGGCTTTTGTTCTCTGGAGATGTTTGTTTGTTTTTTCTCCTCTTGGCAGCTTTTAGTGGTTCTTTTGAGGTTTAGAAGAAAGCAAACTGCCCCCAGACCTCTATGTCAGAGAGAATCCTCAGTCTGTTCCCCTCTGGGTTATCCAGGGTACATAAATTCCCCCTTTGCCCTGGCAGAGCACATCCCTAGTCATGGTCTCTGGGGTCACAGGAACTCTCACTTGTATCCAAAACCATGAGAAATCTAGCTGTGCCTGTCTGGGCAGCTCCAGATTGCCAGAGAGGTCCCAGGCAGAGATAGCGCCCTGAGATTTTCATGCTGGCCCAGGCTGAGAGTGCTCAGACTCTCTGGGTCCTAGAGAGCGCTGGCTGGGTTCTGCATGGACCTCTCTCAGGGGAGAATGTGGGGCAGGACTCAGATTCCGGTCCCGCAGTGCATGTGTAGAGTGCAAAAGGCTGTGGTTTTGCAGCTGGCATCCACAGCAGACTCCTTTACTCTCACGGGTGCTGCCACCCAGACACTCTCGGGCGCGCTGGTGGCTCAGGGACCAAAACCCGGATTTTTCACTGAGCTCTCTGGTTCCCTACCAGCAGTGGCCATCCTGGGTCTGTGTCCCTGTCCCTAACCGCCCAATTCCACCAATTCCCTCTTAAGATGTTTTGTTCTTTTTCAGTGCTCTCTACCAGACTCCAAGTTAATTCTGGTCCCTTATCACAGGGCACTCTCATATTGGGGTATTACTTTCCAATGGGTCGCTTCTGATTGCTCCCTCCCCCTTTTGTTTATCTTCTGATATCAGTCCAATGTTCCCACTCCACTTTACCTGTCCACTGGTGTCTTCTGTCCCTGTAGAGATCCAGAAGTGTATAATTCTAATCTCAGGCTGATTTCATGGGTGATCAGAGTTCTTTGGCAGGTAATCAGGTCACTTTAGGGAACAGGTTGAAACAGTGCCTCCTCCTACTTCTCCATCTTATCTCTATGTATGATTTTTCCTTCTTGCTGGATGGATAATCCTTTTAGTATTCTGTTGGAACTCATAGGTTAGGATCTATTTGAGTATTTTGGTATCCATGTTTATTAGGGATATTGGTCTGTAATTCTCCTTTATGATGGGTCTTTGGTTTTGGGATCAGGGTATTGCTGGCCTCATAGAACAATTTTGGAAGTTTTCCTTCTGTTTCTATTTTTTGAAACAGCCCTAATAGAATTGGCATAATTCCTTCTTTTAATGTTTGATAGAATTCCTCTGGAAAGCCATCTGGCCCTGGACTTTTTTTGGGGGGGAGGGGCATGCTGGCTATAGTTTCAATTTCCTTGCTGGTTATTGGTCTGTTCAGATTGTCTATTTCTTCCTGTTTCATTCTTGGTATTTTATAAGTTTCCATGAAGTCATGTATTTATTCCAAATTACCTAGTTTGTTGGCATAGAGCTGTTGGTAATAAGTTCTAAAAATTGTCTCTGTTTCCTTGGTATTAGTTGTGGTCTTTCCTCTTTCATTCATGATGTTATTGATTTGGGTCCTTTCTATTTTCTTTTGGATAAGTCTGACCAGAGATTTATCAATCTTATTAATTCTTTCAAATAACCAGTTTCTAGTTTTGTTAATGTGTTCTACTGATTTTCTGGTTTCCATTTCATTGATTTCTGTATTAGTCTTTATTATTCCTCTTCTCCTGCTTGGTTTTGGTCTTATTTCCTTTTCTCTCTACGGGTCTTTTAGGTCTAATATTAGCTTCTGCCTTTGGGATTTTCCTAAATTTTTGAGAGAGGTTTGCATGGCTATGTACTTCCCTCTTAGGACCACCTTTGCAGTACCCCTTAGGTTTTGGACTGATGTATTTTCATTTTCATTGATTTCAATGAACTGTTTAAGTTCTTTAATTTCCTGGTTGACCCAATCATTCTTTAGCAGGATGCTCTTTAATCTTCAAGTGTTTGAGTTCCTTCCAAATTTCTTCTTGTGTTTGAGTTCACATTTCAAAACATTGTGGTCTGAAAATATCTGTAGGATAATCTCAGTTTTTTGGTACTGGTGAGACCTGATTTTTGACCCAGTATGTGGTCTATTCTGGATAAAGTTCAGTGTGCACTCATGAAGAATGAGTATTCTGTTTTTTTTTTTTTTTTTTTTTTTAGGATGGAATGTTCTATATGTATCTACTAAGTCCATCCAGTCCAATGTATACTTCAAAGCTCTTCTTTCAGAAAAGTCTCAGGACCTTTGTAAGACGCAGTATCTGATCATTGCTAGTGTTTTGTTTGTTTTTGCGTTTTGTTTTTGTTAGACCACTTAATGATTTCAGGGTAATAGCTTAAAAGATCATAAATTAAATTGTGTTGACATATCAACATAGCTGATAGCTTTGTTTAAAGTATACCAGTCAGTTTTTGAGTGAAGAAAACAATCCTCTAGTCCCTCCTCTGGATATTACCCAGTGATATATTCCACTAAATAATCTTGTCTATCTGGGGTACTACCAGCCTCTATGTAAGATATCAAACAATGCATGTTGGCATAGATTGAAACTGACAAAACTAACAAAAACTCATGCAAAACCAACTTAAAGCAACTTAAAGGAACTAAAATCAACTTGAAGCAACCAGGTATTTTTAAGCCTATGGAAAATGTCAAACCTAATACTTAACTTTTGACATTTTCCAAGAATTACATTCACCAATGTGGTGTATTTATTATATTCACCAATTATATTCACCAATGTGGTGTATTTATTTCAAACAACTGTATGTTTATGTGTGTGTATATGTGTGTGTGTACCCATTAAGTTGTATGTAAAAATAAGCCAGCTAAAATTGCAAGTTATTGGGAAACTTTAAGGTAGATGTTGTATATTCATTTGTTTTTGTGCTTTTTGATACACAAATCTCCATGTAAATTCAATTTCAATTCCACATCAGTCAAAGTAAACATCAGCTTGGGCATGTCCCGCCCTTACTAATGTTGAGCCTTCTTTTTATTGTTTTTTAATATTTTTATTATGTTCAATTAGCCAATATATAATACATCATTAGTTTTTGATGTAGTGTTCAATGATTCATTAGTGTGTATAACATCCAGTGATGTTGAACCTTCTGATCAGGCTTTCTTCTGATGATCCACATTGTGTGTGTGTGTGTGTTTCATGTCCTGTATATATTGATTAAATTGAGAAAAACAAAATAAAACAAAACACAACACAGCATTTTCTGCAGAGACAATATTCATTTGTAGATACAGATGGAGTATGCACCATCTAGTAATCAGATGTATAAATCTTAATTTCAGGATAGTTTCAATTAAGAACCAGTCATATTCTTGTCACTTTGCAGCAGCATATGCTGTCTACATAACAATTAGTGTTTTTCTTCATGATTGCACTAATTCATCCCACAGATATGTTATTGCGTGCTTACTACTGTGTACCTTTTATCTGCTGGGCATTGTTTTGAAGTCTGAGACTATAAGAGGAAAGCAGCCAGACATGGCCCTTGCTCTTAAGAAGACAATATAAAAGGAAGAAGAAAAATAATTTCCTTCTGAACTCCAGTAGTCTTTCATGTGGCACACACCTGCTGTGCCCAGACGAGAGTATCTTTCTGTAAGAGCTGTGGCTGAGATGCACTAAATCCTCTCCACAAATTCCTATTTCTCAAAATACTGACCTTGGAACCACATGAAAACTTATCAAATAGACATTAAGGAGAAAAATATTTTCATGATGTCACTATATCCAGTATATCAAAATAGTTTACAAAGTTGGAAGGTACTTAAAATAATGAAGAATTGGGTAATAGCATGGGGAATATTTGTAAATAAACTCAAATGAGAAAGGTTCTAAAAAAAAGAAGACAATATAAAGGCTAAGAGGCTACATACACCCTGGAGTCAAACTTAAATTTTATCTCTACTACTTATTGGCTGTGTAGACTTTAGCAAGATAGTTAATCTCTATGTACCTCAGTTTGCTTCTGTAAAATGGATTGTTAAGAGTTATCATTATGTGCAAAAAATAATATAAAATATGTAAACATTATAAAATAATATAAAATATGCAATATAAGGCTTGCCTGGGTGGCTCAATCATTAAGTGGCTGCCTTTGGCTCCGGTCATGATCCCAGGGTTCTGGAACCAAGTCCTGCATCAGGCTCCCTGCTCAGCAGGAACCTTGCTTCTCCCTCTCCCACTCCCCCTGCTTGTGTTCCCTCTTCACTGTGTCTCTCTCCATCAAATAAATAAATAAAATCTTTAAAAATTTAATAAAATAAATAAAAATATATAATATAAAATATGTAAAAATAACATAAAATACGTAAAATAATACAAAATAATTTATATGTAATATAAAATAAATATAGAATAATGCCTCACTCTTAGTATAAATTCAATAAATAGTAGTTATTATTTTTGGAGTAGAGGGAACTCAGAGAGGAAGATGGGAAAACAGGTAATGATATGTGCTAAATTAGAAAAGTCAAAGGTGCCATGGAAGCCACAGTAGGTCACATACCCTTAATCTGGTGTGCCATAGAAGGCTTCCTAGAAGAAGTGATATTTAAGTTGAGACTTTTGAAGGATGAAAAAGTAGCGAGGTTAGAAGCATTGGAGATGTAGAGGGACACTTCGGTTCGCACAAAATAAAAACACTAGAGAGCAAGAATGCCTTGAAAATGCAGATTTTTGTTGTTGTTATCACAACTGAATCATATTTGATCCTTATGATAGCATGCCTAGGCAGTTCTTTGTCCTTACACATAACAGAAGTCAAAGGAATCTTGCTATTAAAAGACTATTCCAAACAAAAACAGTTATTCTTTTCCCTAACCACCTTTATTTTTTAAAAGAACATCAAAACACTATTTAAAAGTCTATTTTTGGACCCATAAAAAATTTTATGTACAAGTGGACGCAAATTACTTCTATAATCACTACATTATTCACCCAAGAACTTACATCGACACTTATAATCTTCAAAGGGATTTGATATTTGGCTTAATGAGTTCACAGACTTTAAATCTGGCTGCTGCCAGCCAGAATTCTAGGATTCAAGATGAGCAATTTGCATATGAAAAAATTACTAGAGAAAGAAAGCAATTTCACAGATAAGGTTTCTCTATTAAGAAGATCTATTAAAAGATGAAAGTTGTGAAACATTTTTTCTACAAGAGAGGATACACTTCTTGGTATTTTTCATTCACTGTAGAGTAGAAAGGTCTCATTCTGAGGCATTGCTCTTTACTCTAGATCTCTATTTTAAAGACGCTACAAACATACTAATACTTCCTGGCACTTTAAGCAGGTCACAGTTCAAATAATCTATCTGCCAGTCTCCCCTGAGAGCCATACTTTCCCATTTTCAATACATAAGTAGTCAAATATTCCAGAAGTGAATGTTGTTTATTTTAAATTATACTGACAATAACATGGATAATTGAGAAAATTGTTTATTATATTAAGTGTTTTAAATGGGAATTTAATATATTCAGGTCAGATATTTCTGTCTGACTGCAAGTGAAAGGCAGAGTTTTATTTCATTTTTAACTGACCATGAGCTAATTTTGCTCAAGAAGACAGAGAAAAAATAACCATTTCTCTCCACAACCTCACAATGTCATATCCTTCTTTTTCACAAGTGAGGCAAAAACTTCTCATTTAATAAGCAGCAGGGGAATATACTGAGGAGTGCTCTCATTGAATCCAATTGGCCCCCCTCATCTTTGGAATAAATTTTAATTTCAATGCTAACTAAAATAGTCCTTAATCTAAGCCAGAATTTAAGGACAGATCATAGCATTAGATAGATTCAAGCAGAGATAAAGCAAGAAAGATTCTTGCATATGCCTTGAAAAATCAAAAGGAAAATCTGACAATCTACATTCAGAGTAAAATCAATATCATCAGGCTAAAACAGGTATAAAATGTGAAATAGCTCAGAGGCTGATTATGATCAAAATATGTAAACACAATAAAGTCTTGTCACCATTTTGAGATGAAGGTCATTGCATGGTAGGTACTGTGGAGAACAAGGGAGAAAATCCCCTAAATAGGAAAATTAAAAACAACTGCATCTACCAAAACTAAGGAAAAGAAAATGCAATAGAATACAGTACATGGGTGCAGATGCTTCTAATATTTAACCTGTTTGTACTGCATTTTTAAAGAAGAATCTTCAAATGTAGGGTTATAGAAAGTCATCCATGTGAATCTAAGTATATCTACAAAGAAAGCTGTTTGAAGGAACAAAAGCATGTTGTGGTGTGGTTTCCCTAAAGTTACATAATAATAAAGAAGGAAATCTTTATTTAACATTAAGGAAACCACAGAAATACAAATAAATAAATAATAAATAGGAAGGAAAGAAAGGAAAACAGGGAAAAAGTCATTTTTTAGAACAGTTTGTAAAATGTGAAACATCTCATTGCTCCTCACTTTCAGAAAATAGCCTACATCAAAATCAATAATATATGTATACCTGACATGCTTATTCCAGCACTTGAGTGTGTAGTTTTTCTTAGCAGGTAACATAGTAGTGACCGCAAGGTGAGGACCCCAGTAGTTAGTAATCACTGACTAATTAAAATTGATATTTGGGGGTGTCTGTGTTGCTCATTCAGTTAAATATCTGCCTTTGGCTTGGGTCATGATCCCAGGGCCCTGAGATTGAGCCCCTTGTTGGGATCCCTGCTCAGAGAGAGTCTGCTTGTCTTTCTCCCTCTGTTGCTCTCCCTGCTTGTGCTCCCTCTCTATCTCTCTCCCAAATAAATACATAATCTTAGTTTAAGAAATGTAAAAACATTGTTTTTAAAAAATGAAAAAAAAAAACTCTGATATTTGAAAAAAATAAAAATAAAAAATTCCAGACAGGATTTTCAAATAACAACTCAAGCTATTGATAAGACCAGTTAACACTTCCTACATGCTAATCATATGTCTAAGTATGTTACATGTATTGACATTTTCAAATTCACAGTAACCCTATGAAGTAGATATTCTTTTTATCAAAGGTGAGAAAACAGGCATAGGATGGTAAAGTACTTTGCACAAGTTGACACAAATAGAAAGTGGCAAGAGCCAAGATTCATGCCAACTGTCTATCTTCAAAGTCTGAATTCTTACTCTCTATGCTATGCTGGGATTCTTCCAATATTAGAGATAATCTGGAGTTTAAGTCATAAGTATCAGAATGATCTTGGGGAAACTCTACACTCAGCCTAGAGCTCTGATGTTGGCATGATACCCAAATGGCTTATACAACTATTACCATGTTCTGTCTAAGGATTTGGATTCCTTCCATTAAGAACATGAACCTAGCAGAACACATTTATAATTTGAACAGCTACCATATATTTAGACCAATATTTTTATCCCTTAGAAAATTCTCTACTAATCTAAGGCAGGTGGGTAATGTGTGGCTACTCAATTAATCTAACTCCTTATTTTCTTTGAAAAAAATATTTATTTATTTATTTATTTATTTATTTGACAGAGAGCCCAAGGGTGGGGGGAGAGGGCAGAGGACAAGGGAGAAACAGCTCCCTGATGATCAGGGAGCTCAATGTGGGGCTCAATCCCTCAACCCTGGGATCATGACCTGAGCCAAAAGCTTAATGACTGAGCTACTCAGGTCTCCCTAACTCCTTTTTTTTTCTTTTGACAATAATGAGAGCAAAATGATGTTCCTCAAATACACTATTGCATGCAGTATTAATCAAAGTGAAAAAAACACTCAAACCTGTATCAGAAGTAGATTGTCTTCTATCATTTTCTTTTACCTATTTATAGAATTATTTATTTATTTACTTGAGAGAAAAAGAGAGATCATGAGTAGGGGGAAAGGCAGAGGCAGAAGAAGAATCAGACTCCATGTTGAGCAGGGAGCTCGACTCAGGGTTTGATGCCAGGACCCTGGGATCATACTCTGACCCAAAAGAAGACACTTAACCAGTTGAGTCACCTAGGTGCCCTTCCTTTAACATTTTTTTAATGTCTATTGAATAACTTTTCCCTTTGTAAACCTAAAAACAACTTGACTATGGGACTATATTTTATTCACATGAAAATATCAACATACATGCAAAAGCAGTAAAAGCACAGAAGAAGTACTGAGAGAATTTATAATATAATGTTGGTGGGTGCCTTGTTTCTCTGAAGTTCATTATCTGCTGACATAGTAGATTAATGAAAAGCAAAAATAGTGGGAATTTTTTTTTTAATTTTTCTATACTTTAACAAATAAGGAAGGATCTTTGATGCCATTTATCAATATGTAAACATAATTTAGGTGATAATCATTGCTATTTTTCACTTTCCCTCAGTTCTAATATAGGTAAAATTAATGTCCTCACTTCTAGACCCCAAAGGGCTCCTTGAGCACAGGGTGCACTATTTATCTTTGACTATACAGAATTTAATGCAGTGACTGGCTCTCAGTGTGTGTTCAATAATTTTCTGTTGAGATTGATTCCAAGATGGTAGAGAAGTAGGAGAACTGAATTTTGTCTGGTCCCAGGAATCCATCGAGATAGCTATCAACCCATTCTGAACACTTGTAAACTCAAAGTGAGATCAAAGAAAAGAACAGCTGCAACTCTACTTTCTGCAAAGGTAAAAGATGTGGAGAACTGAATCTGAGGCAACATATGGAAGATAGACCATGGGGGGAGATAGCCTCCCTCAGCTAACTACCAGCAAGTGATAGAGCAGTGGAGCACAAAATCAGAACTTTTAGAAGTCTAATCTAGTGAGGAACATTGTTTAGGTGGCTAAACAGGGAGGAACACTTGCTGGGTCAGTGTGGTTTCAGGATCCTTGGGGTCACAGGAAGACTGGGGGTGTCTGAATGTGGCAGAGCTCCCAGGTATCTGAATGAGGAATCCAGCTTCAAAGAGTAAGCCCAGGAGTGTACTCACAGCTCAGGGTTGCCATAAACTGTGATCATCATGCAGGTGCCCAATGAGCAACAGAACCAGGGAGACCAACCTTCTTCACCAAGGAGAAGCACATTTCAGGAATCTGCTGGGTTTGGAGGCTCAAAGTGGGGTTGTATGACTGAGATAGAAACACTGTCACAGGCCAGGTGAGCACGGACTGTGGTTGGAGACCAGGGAGACAGGATTGATTGACTGCTTTTATCTGAGGGCTCACTGAGTAGGGCCCTAAGCTTTCAGCTCCAGGGCTGGAGATTCAGAGGTGGCCATTTTCTTTTCTCATTCTCTAAAGCTGTACAGAAAGTCTTCAAAGAAAAAAAGCCACATAGAGCAAACTGGAGCAGATTACTCAGTCTGGCTTCTGGCAAAGAGAGTGCATTTCCATCTGTGGCAAAGTCTTTTGAGAATCAATGCAACAGGCCCAGACCCCAGAAGATGTGCAAGAAATCCAACCAAGACCAAGTTTACCAATCAAAGAGAATTGCAAAATTCCAGTGCTAGGGAAATACACCACATAGATCTCATGATTTTCCCCCAGGATTCATTAGTCTTTCAACTTTATATATTTTTTAAAAATTTTTCTTATTTTTGCTTTTCTTTTTTTTTCTAATTTTCCTTTCATTTTGCAACCAACTTCTTATTTTATCAATGCCTTTTTTTAATCTTTTTTTTTAAATTTTCATTTTTTACACTCACATTTCATCCCTTCACTGTATTTAATCTTATTTTTGTTTATAAAAGAAAGAAAAACATATATGTTTTTCTTTCTTTAAAATTTTTGGATGCAGTTTCTACTAACAGACCAAAATACATCCAGAATCTAGTGTATGGCTCTGTTCTATTCCCCCTTCTTATCATATTCTCTCTCTAGTTAGCTTTCTCTCTTTTACCTTCTTCCTTTTTTTAAATTTTGTTTGTTTTTTGTTTTGTTAAAGTCTTCTTTGATTTTCATCTTTACACTTACATTCTATCTTTTCAATGTATTTAATTGTATTTTTGTATAGATATTTTTCTTCCTTTACAATTTTGAGTTTCCTCTAACAAGCCAACCAAAATACACTCAGGAGATAGTGTATTGCTCTGTTCTGTTCACCTGTCTGTTTATAACTCTTCCATTGTTGTTGTTGTTTTTCTTTCTGTTTTGTTATTTCTTTTCTTCTAATTTCCGTTTTTATAATTACATTTCATCCTTTCATTGTATTTAGTTTTATTTTTGTACATACGGAAGTTTTTCTTCCATTAAAATTTTGGGATCTAGTTTTCTAAAAAAAAAAAAAAAAACAGACCAAAATACACACAGAATCCAGTGTATTTGATCATCTGTCTGATTATATTCTTTGTTTGCTTGTTTTTTTCAGTTTGTGATCTCTTCTGATTTGTTTACTGTATATTTCTCTGGGGTAATTGTTAACATTTTAGTATTTTGCTCTCTTATTCATCTATTATCTGGAGAGATATACAAGAAGAAAATGACCTCAAAAAAGAGAACAAGAGACAGTACTGACTGCCAAGGACCTAATAAATATGAATGTAAGTAAGATGTCAGAACTAAAGTTCAGAAAAGTGATTATAAAGATACTAACTGCGGCTTGGAAAAAGCATAGGAGACACTAGAGAATCCCTTTCTGTAGAAATAAAAGAATGGAAATCTAATCAAGTAAAAATTAAAAAGGCTATTAATGAGATGCAATAAAAAATGGAGGCTCTAACTAGAATGAATGAGACAGAAGAGAGAATTAGTGATATAGAAGATGAAAGATGGAGAATAAAGAAACCAATAAAAAGAGAGTTAAAGAACTCTGGATCATGGGGGAATAATTCAAGAAATAAGTGATACCATAAAGAGGAACAATATTAGAATAATTGGGATCCCAGAAGAAGAGGAAAGAGAGAGAGGGTCAGAAGTTATATTCAAGCAAATTATAGTGGAGAACTTCCCTAATCTGGGGAAGGAAAGAGACATCAAAGTCCAGGAGGCACATAGAACACCCCTCAAGACCAATAAGAACATGTCAACATCCTGACATATCATAGTGAAACTGGCAAATCTCTGAGACAAAGAGAAAGTCCTGATAGCAGCTCAGGACAAGAGGTCTGTAACCTACAAGCATAGAAACATTAGATGGCAGCAGACATATTAATAGAGACTGAGCAGGCCAGAACGGACTGTCATGATGAATTTAGGGTGTTAAATGAGAAAAAAATATGCAGCCAATAATATTTTACCCAGCTAAAATGTCACTCAAAACAGGAGTGATTAAAAGCTTCGAGGACAAACAGAAACTAAAAGAGTTTGTTATCACCAGACCAGTCCAATGAGAAGTATTGAAAGGGGTATTTTAAGCAAAGAGAGACCCCAAAAGTAACATAGACTGAAAAGAAACAGAAAGGATATACAGTAACGGTCATCTTACAGGTAATACAATTGCACTAAATACATATCTTTCAATAGTTACCCTGAATAAAAATGGGGTAAATGGCCCAATCAAAGACATAGGGTATCAAATAGGTAGAAAAGCAAGACCCATCCATATGCTGTCTACAAGAGACTCATTTTACACCCCAAAACACCACCAGATTCAAAGTGAGGGGATGGAAAACAGTTTATCATCCTATTGTACATCAAAAGAAAGCTGGGGTGGCCATCCTTATATCAGACAAATTAGATTTTAAACCAGAGTGTAATAAGAGATAAGAAAGGACACTATATTATAATTAACTGTCTATCCAACAAGAAGAGCTAATAATTGTAAATATTTATGCTCCTAACAGGGGAGCAGACAATTATATAAGACAATCAATAACAGAATTTTTAAAAAAGCATCAATAATAATACAATAATAGGGGACTTTAACACCCCCCTCACTGCAATGAACACATCATCTAAGCAGAAGATCAAGGAAATGAGGGTTTTGAATGACACACTGCATCAGATGGACTTCACAGATATATTCAGAACATTCCATTCCAAAGCAACAGAATACATATTCTTTTCAAGTGTATATGGAATATTCTCCAAAATCGATCTTGTTCTGTCACAAATCAGGTCTCAACCAGTACCAAAAGACTAGGATCATTCTCTGCATATTTTTGGACCACAGTGGGTTTTTGTTGTTGTTGTTGTTGTTTTAAGATTTTATTTATCTATTTGACACAGAAAGATCACAAGTAGGCAGAGAGGCAGGCAGAGAGAGAGAGGGGGAAGCAGGTTCCCACCGAGCAGTGAGCCCAATGTGGGGCTTTATCCCAGGACCCTGAGATCATGACCTGAGCCGAAGGCAGAGGGTTAATCCACAGAACCACCCAGGTGCCCCTGGACTACAATGGTTTGAAACATGAACTCAATCACAAAAGTTGGAAAGAATTCAAATATGTCGATGTTAAAGAGAATCCTACTAAAAAATGAATGCATCAACAGGGAAATTAAAGAAGAATTCTAAAAAATCATGGAAACAAATGAAAATGAAAACACAATGGTTCAAAAATTTGGAGATGCAGCAAAGAAGGTCCTAAGAGGGAAAGATACAGCACTCTAAGCCTTTATAAACAAATAAGAAAGGTCTCAAATACACAGAATAACTCCACACCTAAAGGAGCAGGAGAAAGAACAACAAATAAAGTCTAAACTCAGCAGGGGAAGAGAAATAATAAAGATTAGAACCGAAATAAATGAAATAAAAACAAAATAATAATTAAAAAAATTCCAACAGATTAAAGAAACAAGGAGCTGGCTCCTGAAAGAATTTATAAGATTGATAAGACTCTGGTCAGACTTATGAAAAAGAAAAGAAAAACGACCCAAATGTATAAAATCATGAATGAAAAAGATCACAATCAACATCAAAGAAACACAATTTTAAGAACATATTATGAACAACTTTATGCCAACAAATTAGACAATCTGGAAGAAATGGAAAATTCCTAGAGATTTATAAACTATCAAAATTGAACCAGGAAGATATAGAACACTTGACAGACATATAACTAGCAAGGAAATTGAAGCAGTAACCAAAAATTTCCCAACAAACAAGAGCACATGGCCAGATGGCTTTCCAGTGGAATTCTACCAAACATTTAAAGAAGAATTAATACCTATTCTTCTGAACCTGTTTTAAAAAAAAAATCCAAAGGGAAAGAAAACTTCAAAACTCTTTATGAGGTCAGTATTACCTTGATACCAAAACCACACAAAGAACCCACCAAAAAGGAGAATTACAGACCAATAGCTTTGATGACCATGGATGCAAAACTTCTCACCAAGACACTAGCCAAAAGGATCCAACAGTCCATTAAAAGGATTATTTACCATATCCAGGTGGCATTTATTCTTGGGCTGCAAGGTTGGTTCAACATTTGCAAAGCAATCAATGTGATACATTACATAAATAAAAGAAAGAACAAGAATCCTATGATCCTCTCAATAGATGCTGAAAAAGTATTTGCCAAAGTACATCATCCTTTCTTGATTAAAACTTTTCACAATGCAGGGGTAGAGGAACACTCCTCAGTATCATAAAAGCCATCTATGAAAAGCCCAAGGCAAATACTCTCAATGGGAGAAATGCTGAGATCTTTTACCCTAAGGTTAGGAACTCAGCAGGGATGTCCAATATCACAACTGTTTTTCAATATAGTACTAGAAGTCCTACCTTCAACAATCAGACAACAAAAATGAATAAAACATATCCGAATCAGCAAAGAAGTCAGACTCTCACTCTTTGCAGAAGACACAATACTCTATGTGGAAAACCCAAAAGAATCCACCCCAAAATTCCTAGGATTCATACATTTACATTCAGTAAATGGCAGGATATAAAAATCAAAGCACAGAAATCAGTTGCATTTCTTTTTTTTAAAAGATTTTATTTATTTATTTGACACAGAGAGAGAGAGATCACAAGTGGGCAGAGAGACAGGCAGAGAGAGGGGGGAAGCAGGCTTCCCACCGAGCAGAGAGCCCCATGGAGGGCTTGATCCCAGGACCCTGAGATCATGAACTGAGCTGAAGGCAGAGTCTTTAACCCACTGAGCCACCCAGATGCCCCAATTGGTTGCATTTCTATACACCAACAATGAGATAGAAGAAAGTTAACTTAAGGAGTCAATCCCATTTACAATTTTACCCAAAGACATGAACTACCTAGGAATAAACCTAACCAAAGAGGTAAAGGATCTATAGTTAGAAAAACATAGAATATTCATGAAATAAATTGATGAAGATACAAATAAATGGAAAAACATTCCATGGTGATGGGTTGGAAGAACAAATATTGTGAAAATGTCTATGCTAGTTAGACCAATCTACACATTCAGTGCAATCCTTATCAAAATATCATCAACTTTTTTCACAGAGCTGGAACAAATAACACCAAAATTTGCATGGACCCACAAAAGACCCTGAATCACCAGGGGAATGTTGAAAAATAAAACAAAGCTGCGGGCATCACAATGCCTGACTTCAAACAACATTACAAAGCTGTAATCATGAAGACAGTATGGTACTCGCACAAAAACAGACACATAGATCAATGGAACAGAATAGAGAACCCAGAAATGGACCCTCAACTCTATGGCCAACTAATTTTTGACAAAGCAGGGAAGAATATCCAATGGAAAAAACAGTCTCCTCAATAAATTGTGCTGGAAAACTTGGATAGCCACATACAGAAGAATGGAACTGAGACAATATCTTATGCCATACATAAAGATAAACTCAAAATGGATGAAAGACCTAATTGTGTGGCAGGAATCTATCAGAATCCTTGAGAAGAACACAGGGAGCGACCTCTTTGACCTCAGCCACAGCAAATTCTTCCTAGAAACATCACCAAAGGTAAGAGAAACAAAGGCAAACATGAACTATAGGGACTTCATCAAGATCAAAAGCTTTTGCACAGCAAGGGAAACAGTCAACAAAACCAAAAGACAATAGACAGAATGGGAGATGATATTTGCAAATGATGTATCAGGTAAAGGGCTAGTATCCAAAATCTATAAAGAACTTATCAAACTCAACACCCAAAGAACAAATAATCCAATCAAGAAATGGGCAGAAGACATGGACAAAAAATTTTGCAAAGAAGACATCCAAATGGCTATCAGACACATGAAAAAGTGCTCAACATCACTTGGCATCAGGGAAATACAAATCAAAACCACAATGAGGTAATACCTCAAAGTAGTCAGAATGGCTAAAAATAAGAAGTCAGAAAATGAAAGACATTGGCAAGGATGCAGAGAAAGGGGAACCATCTTACACTCTTAGTGGGAATGCAAGCTGGTACAGCCACTTTGAAAAAACACTATGGAGGTTCCTCAAAAAGTTGAAAAGAGAACTACCTTACAACCCAGGAATTACACTACCGGACATTTATCTCAAAGATTTGAATGTAATCCGAAGAGTACCTTCACCCCAATGCTAATAGCAGCAATGTCCACAAGAGCCAAACTGTGGAAAGAGCCAAGATGTCCATTGACAGGGGCGCCTGGGTGGCTCAGTGGGTTAAGCCTCTGCCTTCGGCTCAGGTCATGATCTCAGGGTCCTGGGATCGAGCCCCGCATTGGGCTCTCTGCTCAGCGGGGAACCTGTTTCCTACTCTCTCTCTGCCTGCCTCTCTGCCTACTTGTGATCTCTGTCTGTCAAATAAATAAATAAAATCTTTAAAAAAAAGATGTCCATTGACAGATGAATAGGTCAATAAGAAGTTATACATACAATGGAATATTATGCATCCATCAAAAATGAAATATTGCCATTTGCAATGACATGGATAGAACTAGAGGTTATTATGCTAAATGAAATAAGTTAATCAGAGAAGAACAATTATCACAAATCTCACTGATACGTGAAGTTGAAGTAACAAAACAGAGGATCATAGAGGAATGGAGGGAAAAATTAAGACAAAATCAATGTGAGACAAAGCATAGGGGACTCTTAATCTTAGGAAACAAACAGGGTTGCTGGAGAGGAGGGGGTGAGAGGATGGGATAACTGTGTGATGGACATTGAGGAGGGTATGTGTTGCAATGAGTGCTGGGTATTATATAAGACTGATGAATCACAGACCTCTTCCCCTGAGAAAAATAATATATTATATGTTAATTAATTGAATTTAAATAAAAAAAATAAATCTGTTGAATTGGACTGTAAGGTTGAAAAACTAATAGTCATAGAACCTGTAGAGATATACATGAAGACACATAAGCAATAGAAACTATGGCTTTCAAATCCCAAATTGTAGGTATTTATCAAGGATATCTGCCAAAGAATACAACATGCTCATTGTTTAATTCAGTCTATAGTTACTGTACTAATAGTAACATTTATCTATTGCCTTCTACTTGTCAGATGCTGCAGTGGAAATTTAGCATATTTATTTTTTAAGATTTTCATTAACCCTGTGAGGCAGGCATTACTACCACTCAAAGTAAGTTCAGAGAGGTTAAATAACTTGCCTAAGGTCACACAGTTAATACCTGATGGAGTTAGTATAAGAAACCTAAATCTGTATGTCTCCAGAGTCTATATTCTAGGACCATTTATGCTTTTGTCTGTAATTTTGAGCTGAAGCATGTGTATATATTTTAAGAAAAACACATATACAGTTTAAGCAATGCCAATGAGAACTACATTGGAAATACCAAAGGATAAAATATCAAAGACAAGATGTGAAACGTTAGGAAGAGAATTTTTCTGTTTGGAGATTATTGGGTTGATTATCTAAATGTGTGCAACTTTTTAAAACATGGAGAGGAGAAGGGAGTTGAGGGAAATTGGAAGGGGAGGTAAACCATGAGAGACTATGGACTCTGAAAAACAATCTGAAGAGTTTGAAGCAGCGGGGCGTGGGAGGTTGGGGGAACCAGGTGGTGGGTATCAGAGAGGGCACAGATTGCATGGAGCACTGGGTGTGGTGCAAAAAATAATGAATTATGTTGAAAATAAATTTAAAAAAACATGAAGTTTTAAAGATTTAAAGGAAAAATGAAAGCATTCTGGAAACAGCTCATTCACTACAGAGTGTTTTAAAAAGAATCAGTAAACAGAATCTATAACAAGAAAAATTCAGAATGTTTTGGATGTAAATTTAAACATAATGCAAGCACCTCCAAGAGTGATATCCTTTATTATCTATATTATAAAACTAGTTGGATCAAAAGGTCCTTAGTCAACAGATTATTGAGAGACAACATTTCTAAGGAAAGTACATTGTGTGTGTGTGTGTACACAAGTTGCTGCTACTAAACCAATTTTACAATTTTATTTATGATATAAGCTTGCTTTCATTAACTCCTTCTATGCTTTTTTTAAACTGAACAAAAAGGAGGAAATGTCAAGAGCCTTAAAACTTCAACACCCTCCATCTCAACTAATTCTCACAATATCAATAATGATATGGCCAATATTATTTTGTCCATTTTGCAGATGTGAAAAGAGCAGCACAAGGAAACTTGTATCAAAGTAGAATTAGAACCTACTTTCCTGGTAGTTGGTGTCATGTTTCCTCCATTAAGACAATGGTGTGGAAATTTTGGTCCAATTTCCCTGCTTGAGTGTCTACTCATCCACTTTCTAGTCTATCTGACAGATAAAAGTACTGACAGTTGTTGGAAAGAGTTACCAAATGAAAAATAAAGGAAAATCAGAACAAGGCAAAGCAGATGAAGGAAAAAAAAAACTCAACCAATTTCTTTTTTTCATAATTTAAATTCAATTAGCCAACACAGTACATCACTAATGTTCAATGATTAATCAGTTTTGTGTAAAACCCAGTGCTCATCACATCACGTGTCCTACTTAATGTCCATCACTCAGGTATCCCACCCCCAAACCCTTCTGTAAACCTCAGTTTGTTTCCCAGAGTCAAAGGTCTCTCATGGTTTCTCTCCCTCTTTGATTTCTGCCCATTCAGTTTTCCCTCCATTCCCCTATGATCCTCAGCACTATTTCTTATATTCCACATATGAGTGAAACCATATGATAATTGTCTTCCTCAGATTGACTTATTTAACTTAGCATAATCCCCTCCAGTGTCATCCATGTCTGTGTAAATGGTAGGTATTCATCCTTTCTGATGGCTCAGTAATATTCCATTGTATTTATGTGTCACAACTTCTTTATCCATTCATCTGTTGAAGGACATCTAGGCTCCTTCCACAGTTTGGCTATTGTAGATATTGCTGATATGAACACTGGGATACTGGTGCCCCTTCAGATAACTACATTTGAATCTTTGGAGTAAATATCCAGTAGTGCAATTGCTGGGTTTTAGGATAGCTCTATTTTTAACTTCTTGAGGAACCTCCATATTGTTTTCCAAAATGTCTGTACCAGCTTGCATTCCCACCAAGACTGTAAGACAGTTCCCCTTTCTCCACATCCTTGCCAATATTTGTTCCTTCCTATCTTGTTAATTTTTACCATTCTAACTGGTATAAAGTGGTACCTCATTGTGGTTTTGATTTGTATTTCCCTGATAGCTAGTGATGTTGAACATTTTTTCATGTGTATGTTAGCCATTTGTACATCTTCTGTGGGGAAGTGTCTCTTCATGTCTTCTGCTCATTTTTAACTAGATTATTTGCATGTGTGTGCGTGTGTGTGTGTGTGTGTATGTGTGTGTGTGTGTGTGTGTGTTGAGTTTGATAATTTCTTATAGAACTTGGATACGAGCTTTTTATCTGATATGTCATTTGTAAATATCTTCTCCCACTCATGGGTTGCCTTTTAGTTTTATTGAGAGTTTCCTTAGCTGTGCAGAAGCTTTATATCTCAATGAAGTCCTAATATTTCATGTTTGCCTTTGTGTTTCCCTTATCTTTGGAAATGTGCCTAGCAAGAAGTTTCTGCAGCTGAAGTTGAAGAGGTTACTGTTTGTGTTCTCCTATAGGATTTTGATGGATTCTGGTCTCACATGTAGGTCTTTTATCTATTTTGAGTTTATCTTTGTGTATGGTGTAAGAAAGTGATCCAGGTTCATTCTTCTGCATGTGGCTGTCCAAGTTTCCCAGCACAACTTATTGAAAAGGCTTTTTTTCCATTGGATATTCTTTCCTGCTTTGCCGAAGATTAGTTGACCATAGAGTTGAGGGCCCATTTCTGGGTTATCTATTCTGTTCCATTGATCTGTGTGTCTGTTTTTGTGCCAGTGCCATCTGTCTTGATGATTACAGCTTTGCAATGTTGCTTGAAGTCAGGCATTGTGATGCCCACAGCTTTGTTTTATTTTTCAACATTCCCCTGGTGATTTGGGGTCTTTTCTGGTTCCATGCAAACTTTAGTGTTACTTGTTCCAGCTCTGTGAAAAAAAAGTTGATGCTATTTGGGTAGGGATTGCATTGAATGTATGCAATCTTATCTGGGCAACATAGACATTTTAGCAATTTACCAATTTGCCAATATTTATTCTTCCAATCCATGAGCATGGAATGTTTTTCCATCTCTTTTTGTCTTTCTCTATTTCTTTCATAAGTGTTCTGTAGTTTTTAGAGTGCATATCCTTTGACACTTTGGTTAGGTCTGTTCCTAGCTATTTATGGTTTTTGGTGTTATTGTAAATGGAATTGGTTCCTTAATTTTTCATTCTTTTGTAACATTTTTAGGTTATAGAAAAGCAACTAATTTCTGTGCATTGATTTTTTATCCTGCCATATTGCTGGATTGCTATATGAGTCCTAGTAATTGTGGGATGGAGATTTTGGGTTTTCCATATAAGTATCAGGTTGTCTACAAAAATTGAGAGTTTGACTTCTTCGATAACTTGACTGCCTTATTTCTTTCATTGTCTGATTGCTGAGGCTAGGGCTCCTAGTACAATGTTGAATAATAGTGGTGAGAATGCACATTCCTGTTGTGTTCCTGACCTTAATGAAAAGCTCTCCATTCTCCCCATTGAGAATTATATTCTCTGTGGGCTTTTCATATATGGTTTTTATAATATTGAAGAATGTTCCTTCTACTCTTACCCTTTGAAGAGTTTTAATCCAAAATTGATCTTGAATTTTGTTTAATGTTTTTTTTTTCTGCATCAGTTGAGAAGATCCTATGGTTCTTGCTTGTAGTTATTGTGCTCTATCACATTGATTGGTTTCTGAATGGTGAACCACCCTTGCACTCTAGGAATAAATCACACCTGTTCATGATGGTGAATAATCCTTTTAATATACTGCTGGACGCTATTGGCTAGTGTCTTGGTGAATATTTTGGCATCCATGTTCATCAGGTCTATAATTTTCCTTTTTGGTGAGGTCTTTGTCTGGTTTGGGAATCAAGGTAATGGTGGCCTCATAGAATAATTTTGGAAGTTTTCTTTCCATTTTTGTTTTTTTGGAAATAACTTCAGGAGAATAAGTATGATTTCTTCTTTAAATATTTAGTAGAATTCTCCTGGGAAGCCATTTGGCCCTCAACTCTTGTTTTTTGTTTCTTTGTTTGTTTGTTTTTATTTTTGTTTTGTTTTGTTTTGTTTTGGGGGGAGGTTTTTGATTACTACTTCAATTCTCTTACAGGTTAGTGTTCTGTTTTTTGGATTGTCTGTTTCTTCCTGTTTTAGTATTGATAGTTTATAAATTTCCAGGAATGCATCTAATTCTTCCAGAATGTCTAATTTGCTGGCATATAGTTGCTCATAATATGTTCTTAAAATTCTCTGTATTTCCTTTGGTGTTCTTCATGATCTCTCCCCTTTCATTCCTGATTTTATCGATTTGGGTTATTTATCTTTGTTTTGGATAAGTCTGGCCAGAGGTTTATCAATCTTATCTATTATTTCAAAGAACCAGCTTCTAGTTTCATTGACCTGTTCTACTGTTCTCCTGGTTTCTGTTTCATTGATTTCTGCTCTAATCTTTATTATTTCTCTTCGCCTTCTCTGTTTGGTCTTTTTTTGCTCTTCTTTCTCCAGATCTTTCAGGTGTAAGGTTAGCTTGTGCATTTTAGATTTTTTTTTTAATTTTTTGACAGAGGCTTGTATTGTAATTTACTTTTCTCTCAGGACTACATTTGCTGTGTCTCCAGGGTTTTGAATAGATGTGCTTTCATTCTCATTAGCTTCCATGAATAGAGAGATTAAAATTCTTCTTTAATTTCCTGGTTGACCCAATCATTCCAGAGCAGGATACTCTTTAATCTCCAAGTGTTTGAGTTCCTTCCAAATTTCCTCTTCTGATTTAGTTCAAGTTTCAAAGCATTGCAGTCTGAAAATATGCAGGGAATAATCTCAATATTTTTATAACTGTTGAGACTTGACTTGTGACCCAGGATGTGAACTATTCTGGAGAATGTTCCATGCACAGTTGATATGAATGAGTGTTCTGTTGTTTTAGGATGGAATGAATTTTATATCTGTGAAGTCCATCTGGTTCAGTGTGTCATTCAGTGTTCTTGTTTCTTTGTTGATCTTTTCCTTAGATTATCTGTCCATTCCTGTGAGTGGGATGTTGAAGTCCCTTCCTATGAATGTATTATTATCAATGTGTTTCTTTATTTTGGTTATTAATTGGTTTATATAATTGGTTGCTCCCCCATTGGAGGCATAGATATTTAAAACTGTTGAATTTTCTTGTTGGATAAACCCTTTAAGTATGATATAGTGTCCCTCTACATCTCTTACTACAGTCTTTGGCTTAAAATCTAATTTATCTGATATGAAAATTGCTACCCCAGCTTTCTTTTGATGTCCATTGGCATGGTAAATTGTTCTCCATCCCCTCACTTTCAATCTGGAGGTGTCTTTAAGTTCAAAATGAGTCTCTTGTAAACAGCATATGGATGGGTCCTGCTTTTTATCCAATCTGATACCCTGTGTCTTTTGATTGGAGCATTTAGTTTATTTACATTCAACAAAACTATTGAAAGATATTAATTTGGTGCCCTTGAATTGCCTTTAAAGTTCCCATTTCCATAGATTGTCTCTGTTTCTTTCTGGACTATGTTACTCTTGGACTCTCTGCTTAAAGGATCCCCCTTGATATTTCTTGCAGGGATGATTTAGTGGTCACATATTCTTTCAGTGTCTGTCTGTCCTGGAAGGTCTTTATCTCACCTTCCATTCTAAATGACACCCTTATTGTATTTAGTATTCTTGTCTGCATGTGCTTCTCATTTATTACCTTAGCTAATCATGCCAGCCCTCTCTGGTCTGCCAGGTTTCTGTGGATAGGTCTGATATTAGTGTGATGTTCCTCCCTCTGTAGGTAAGGATACTCTTGTCTTGAGTTGCTCTCAAGATTCGCTAAATTTGCAAGCTTCAGTATTATATGTTGGGGTATTGATCTATTTTTATTGATTTTGAGAAGGGTCCTATGTGCCTTTTGGACATGAATACTTGTTTCCTTCCCTAGACTAGGAAGTTCTCAGCTTTTATTTTCTTGAATATATCTTCTGCCCTGCCCCTGCCCTCTTCATCTTCAGGTACACCAGTAATTCTGACATTTGTTCATTTCAGTGGATCATTAATTTCTTGAACCCTTTTTTTCATGGGCTCTTCATTATTTTTCTCTTTTTCCCTCAACTTCCTTACTTTCCATGAGCCTGTCTTCTAGATCACTTACTCTCTTTTCTGCCTTATTTGCTCTAGCTGTTAGAGCATCCAATGTAGACTTCATCTCTGTAATAACATCTTTAATTTTGGCCTTATTATATCTCATTTTTGCAGTAAGAGATTCTTTACTGTTTTTTCTCCTCCTGAGCTTTTTTTTCAAGTCCACCTATTAACTTCATTATTGTTATCCTGAATTCCATCTCTGGCATCTTATTTATACCCATATCAATTAGATTTGTGGCAGAGAACATTACCTCTGGTTCTTTCTTTTGTTGTGAATCCTTCCTTCTAGTCATTTTGCCCAGACAAGAATGGGCAAGAAAGTAAGCAGAATCTAAAATATGAACCATTCCCCAAGCAAAATACACAGTAGACAAATCCAAAACAGTCAGAAGCCAAAACAAAAACACAAACAAAAACAAAAGAAAAAAAAAAAAACAAAAAAGAAAAAGCAAAAAAAAGGGGGGATAAAGAATATAATCTTGCAGGATGGACAAAGCAGGATGATCCACTTGTTCCTGAGTGAATTTTGATCTCTGTGTTAGAAGACACTAATTCCCAAAATTGTACGAAAGATTATATATATACATATATATGTGTATATATATATATATATATATATATATATATAAACTTGAATAGAGTGAAAAAATAGACAAAAATAAACCACATATCTGTAAGATGTAGATGTAAAAAAAAAAAACAAAAACAAAATCCAAACCAAACGAAACAAACAAACTTAATAAGGAACTCCAAAATAGAATTGGTTGTACAAGAAACAAATCGCAATGGGGGAAAAAAAGAAAATAAAAAAAAGTTTAGACTGAAAGATAAACAGATGATCACAAAAAAAAAACCCTCAAGCTCAACATACTATTTTCCCCTGGTTTTGGAGTTTTACAGTACTATGTGTTCCATAAACTGATTGTCCTATCTGTTCTTCCAGTTTCTCTCCTGGGGGAGGGAACTGCTGTGCTTCTTTTCAGGTGTCTGCTTGAGTGGAGTTCCTCCATCCTTTGCCAGGGGGCTGGGATCAGTTTAAACTGGTCCTCTGTGTGGATTTTCTTCCCTGAAGGTTTTTTGTGCCTCTTTAGAGGATCAGAATAAAAATGGCCATGTCCTGATCTTTAGCCCCAGAGCCAAAAGTTCACTGTACTCCCTCTTCAATAAACCCTCTGGGACAAACAGTCCTCACTTTTGAATGTGACAAACTCTGTAGACTCCTGCAGTGTGTTCCCATAACAATCCTCCTGGGGGGGAGTCTAAGAGATTTTGTTACTGCCCTTTGTGTGCCCTGGGGCTGAGAGTGGTCTCAGGCTCCTGCGGTACCTGCTCTGTTGCTCCTGGGGGACAGCTGAGTGTCACCCTATTGTCCTTCCTGGGGTTGCCACCCAGTTGTGAATACACTCATCTCATTCCTCCCAGGGGATGGCAGATAGTCCACACATTCCAGTCCTTTTCATGGTACTCAGGTAGAGAGTGGTCTCCTGATTGGTCCCTCTCAGTTATAGTGACCTAAATTAAGAGTCTCCTCCTGAGCTTGATGTGGGGGGAAAAAAAGCAGAATAAATATTATTAAATTTCCTTACTACCTACAGTTCATTGACAAGTCCTTAAATAGGCAGAATGGCATTCCTCTAGGAAATTAGCTGTCTCAATGTTAATACTTTGCTAAAGGCAAAAGGCAATCCTACCCTGACCCTTTCCCCAATCCCCATGTCAGGATCCAGTAAGTCTATTTTAACATATAATAATTCCTTTGGAAATTTCCTTTATCTTTAAACCCCCAAGATACATGTTGGCAATCATCCCCCAAGCATATGGCCCACCAATATACATCTGAAGGGTCTCAAGATCAGTTTTATTATATGGTAGTAAATGATCTTTTCCCAGCAATAGTTAGCCCTCTCAAGATCTTTGAAACCTTGCTTCCAAAATTCCTTAGAGATGTATGTTATCCCTAACCCCCTCCCAACTTGAAAGTATATAATGGGCCACTCCTCATGACCCCATTGTAGCTCTTTCTGCCCATAGGTCCTGTCGCCATGGTTTAATAAAATCACCTTTTTGCACCAAAGATGTCTCAAGAATTCCATCCTGGCCGTTGGCTTAGAACCCTAACATTATCTCTCCTGCATCATATGCTGCTCAAAAGTGGGTCTTTGAGTCCAGAATCTCATCTGGACTCTAAGCCACAGTGCAAACTTCGTGAGTACGTTCTCTCCTCTTCCTTTACTCTCACTCAAAGGATCTTCAATGAGTACAATCTTATTGGAACTCTTTCATGCTGATTGCTCAGGTTGCAATCCTCTAGCCCATGGCTACTTTATTGGAATGAAAAAGACTGCCTTTTGGCTGGAAGTTATACCCTGGCCAGAATGGTAATAAGATCCAGAAACTTGATACCCTCTCTTTATTCCTATCCTTATACAATCTTTTCTGTCTTGTGCCTGGAACAACCACCTAAGTCACCAGGATAGCTGCCAATCTCAAGACTGCTCTGTGAGATTCCCTCCTGATATATCTAATGTGATCCCTTTCACATCCCTGGTCTAGCAACTTCTTGCCACAGGTCCTCCACTGAGAGCCAGCTGAAATTAGTTCCTGATAGAATTAGGACCTAACAAGGTCCATTTCCTAGGGAAGTTGGCTGTAAGACCACATGTGTTGGAATGTTGTTTAGATCATGATGGATTTCCATCTTTACTGTTTTCTATCAATGTCCTCTATTAACTACTTAGGCTACAAAATCCGATAATTTCCCCTTGTAAAACTTCTCTAGTGTTTTCCATGTGTTAAAATGGCGGGTGTTTTAAGGCAAGGTAAGGCATGCCCTTTTATGGCATGACCTTCAAGTCAAGGTAAAATAGTTTCAAGGCAGGTACAACTTTCAAGGCATGGTATTTCAGTCCATATGCCAGGCACCCATCTGCAGTCTAGGATACAATGGGGAAGTGGGACAATGTTAGCATCCCTCTTACAGGGGTCTTTATCGGCAGCAGTGGTCATAGAGATTTTGTTCAGGGGATGCCTCGGGTTGCTTTGACACTGGGAACCTCTGACATATCCTGCATAGGATGCCACCTGGGAGTGGGGAGAATTTTCTAGATAATGTACCTTCTCTTTTCTTCAGTTCCCAGGGCCTTTTAACCCACTGGGAACAATTTGGATTGCAAAATTTAGGAAAGGACTGAGCTCCTATAACACTGCATAGCCTTAGAAAGACCTGCCAGTTAGATCTCTTCTGCAGGAAACAGAGAAGAATGTGTTTGCCTGAATGTGTCTGGCTTGAAAAGTCCTCCTGACATATTGGATGATAATGATCTAAGTAGGTCTCCTCCTAGTAAATGCAGGTTGTTAAAGGAAACACAGGCCATCCCTAGCAAAGGAGATTCTATCTCACTCAGTTACTCCTAATAGTAGGGGCTTCTTCCTCACTCATTTCTCAGGTTAATGGCTTTAAATGGAGCCAACTGTGGTTATTCCACTAAGGATGGGGACTTTAAGGAATATTCTTAAATAGCTGCCCAAACTCCCCTTGTTTTGGGGAAATTCCCTGTCTTCTCTGGCTTGACATGGACTACCTATTACCTCCTTTTTGGAGGAAAAACATGGTGTCTGCTCCTATCTTGTAGCCGATGAGCTCTAAAACCAGGAACCCTTTCTCTGCCTTCTGGCAGCACTTTGCCTCTTCTGTCTCCCCCCTCCCCCTTCTCCTGTTTCTGTACCACCTTGGATGCAGCCTGCATAACTGGCTTCTGTACCATCCTTGTTGCCTCAGGCACCATGGCTCCTTCTCCCTTCACTGTCAAGGAACAAGAAGATCACATCCTGGAACTAACACCACCTACTTCACATTTTACCCACCAGTGTCTCAGATAAAAATTGACAATGGGGAGGACCCAGATGGAACATAATTAAGAATTTAAACTAAGTTAAGTTTGTTGGTTTAATTAAGATAGACATGTCTTTTAAGTTATCAGCAGTAAACGTGAAACTTTTATTCTTTCGAGGTTTGCTGAAGGTCAAATAAGTTCACATTATCTCTATTGCAAGTGAAAAGGTGACTTGAAATTATGGTTAATTGTCTATCTCATCAAAGTTTTCATGGATAATGACTTAGATAGCATTCAAAGTATTTGGCAACTTGAAACTTTAAAGTTTTACTTGGATGATAAATGGGATTAAATTCTTAGGACATCTAGGTCTTTTCCATATAGGATAAAATCCTTAATCATTGATAACTCAACATAGGTTTTTGCTTTTGAGTTCTTACTGTAATGAAACTAAGGATATTTAAATCTGTTGGTAAACATGTTCTGTGTTTAATTGATTTATAAATGTACCACCCAAAGAATTCTGGTGTAACAGTTCACAATTGGTTGCTACTTAGTCTTCACTGTACTAACTTTCTGAGAGAACAAAATTATGCTAAATGTAATTAAGACTGATGATAACAAGGGAAGCAGCTCTGTATATAGAAATGTAGGAGCTATGTAAGAAAGATATAAGGAATAGGAATCCATTCCTTTTTTTTTAAAGATTTTATTTATTTGAAACAGAGAGAGAGATCACAAGTATGCAGAGAGGCAGGCATAGAGAGAGAGAGAGGAGAAAGCAGGCTCCCCGCTGAGCAGAGAGCCCGATGCAGGCCTCGATCCCAGGACCCTGAGATCATGACCTGAGCCGAAGGCAGAGGCTTAACCCACTGAGCCACCCAGGTGCCCTAGGAATGCATTTCTGATGAAGGTAGAAGAAGGTAATTTTGTCCTAAATGAGACTGGTTGTTTGGAAAGGAGTTTTAGGTGTGGTCAGGATGGACAAAGACTGAAATGGATGGATTTTAAAGTACACTGGTATAAGATTGAAAGTCTGCTTTCTCTTTGCTCAAAATGAAGTTTTCTTGAATTGCTTGTCTGCTATTAATAAACATTAATAAAAATGTAAACAGTTGTTTTCTCCTTGCTTGCCCCCCAAAAAATTTTCTATGTTTTGCTTTTATCAGGTCCTTCACATCCCCAATCTTATTTAAGTATGTACTTTAAAACTTTCAAAGAGTTTAAAAAACTTCCCCAAGATTTAAATCATGAATAAAGTCTTGACTAACTAGACTTGTTTGTTTGGTATGTTACGTTCTGGTATAAGGTCATCATTACTTAATATTCCAGCTATTGAATTGTTATGTGTCACAGAATAACTGAGTTTCCTTGTCAATTGCATCATAATGAACTCTCAGATCATTAACAATGTCATTTTCTGAGTTTTTGTCATTTATAATTGTTCTTACTGTCTTGTAAAATGAGTTTCATCTTCAAGGAGATTCATATAAAGGACTTTAGTACAAATACAGGTATTCAAATCTTTAAGATAAAAACTGAAATGAGTAAAAATTTCTAGAACTAACTAAAGTTGTATTCAAATGGAATAAGAATTAGTAACTTGGTATCATTTGCGAATACCTCTCCCATTCCGTGGATTTCCTCTTTGTTTTGTTGACTGTTTCCTTTGCTGTGCAGAAGTTTTTGATCTTGAGGAAGTCCCAAAAGTTCATTTGCACCTTTGTTTCCTTTGCCTTTGGAGCCATGTCTTGAAAGTAGTTGCTGTGGCCAATATCAAAGAGGTTACTGCCTATGTTCTCCTCTAGGATTTTGATAGATTCCTGCCTCACATTGAGACCTTTTATCCATTTTGAGTTTATCTTTGTGTATGGTGTAAGAGAATGGTCGAGTTTCATTCTTCTATACATAGCTCTCTAACTTTCCCAGCACCATTTATTGAAGAGAGTTTTTTCTACTGTATATTTTTTCCTGCTTTTCCAAAGATTATTTGACCATAAAGCTGTGTGTCCATATCTGGACCCTCTACTCTGTTCCACTGGCCTATGTGTCTCTTTTTATGCTAGTACCATGCTGTCTTGGTGATCACAGCTTGGTAGTAAAGCTTGAAATCAGGCAACGATGGGCAAAAGACATAAATAGACACTTCCACAAAGAAGACATACAAATGGCTAACAGAGACATGAAAAAATATTCATTATAATTAGCCATCGGGGAAATTAAAATCAAAACCACATTGAAATACCAGCTTACACCAGTTGGAGTGGCCAAAATCAATAAGACAAGAAACATCAAGTGTTGGATAGGATGAGGAGAAAGGGGAACCCTCTTACACTGTTAGTGGGAATGCAAATTGGTGCATCCACTTTGGGAAACAGTGTAGAGATTCCTTAAAAAATTAAAAATAGGGTGCCTGGGTGGCTCAGTCATTAAGTGTCTGCCTTAGGCTCAGATAATGCTCCCAGTGTCCTGGGATCAAGCCCAGCATCTGATTCCCTGCTCTGTGGGAAGCCTACTTCTCCCTCTCCCACTCCCCCTGCTTGTATTCCCTCTCTCTCTCTTTCCATCAAATAAATAAAGTATTTAAAAAAAGGAAATTAAAAATAGAGTTACCCTATGACCCTGCAATTACACTACTGGGTATTTACCCCAAAGATACAGATGCAGTGAAAAGAAGGGCCATCTGTACCCTAATGTTCACAGCAGCAATAGCCACAGTCGCCAAACCATGTAAAGAACCAAGATGCCCTTCAATAGATGAATAGATAAAGAAGATATGATCCATATATACTATGGAATATTACCCTTCCATCAGAAAGGATGAATACCTTACTTCTGTATCAACATGGACGGGACTGGAGGAGATTATGTTGAGTGAAATAAGTCAAGCAGAGAGAGTCAATTATCATATGATTTCACTTACTTGTGGAGCATAAGGAATAGCATTGAGGACATTAGGAGAAGGAAAGGAAAAGCAAATTGGGGGAAATTGGAGGGGAAATGAACCATGAGAGAATGTGGACTCTGAGAAAGAAACTGAGGGTTTTGGAAGGGAGGGGGGTAGAGGGGATGGATGAACCTGGTGGTGAGTATTAAAGAGGGTATGTATTGCATGGAGCACTGGGTGTGGTACAAAAACAATGAATCTTAGAATACTGAAAAAATTAACTTAAATAAAAAATAATTAGTAAAATGGGACTAAATAAACTAACAGAATAACTGTCATTTTGTGACTCTTGCTTGAAATATTGCTGATTCCTTATTGTTTATGCTTCTAGATGAAAGAGACTTTCTCTTAAGATATCTATGACTTACAGAAACATGATAAATCATTTATTTGTGAACAAATTGAAGCACTTAACTTTTATCTCTACCCGAACCCTCTAAAATTCAAAAGGTCTTGTAAGTATCCTTCTTCCATGGCAATCATAGCCATTTGAATAAGGTCAATAAGAATCTGTTCTCCTTGTAACAGGACACCATTGGAAATATTGGTTATTTTATCAAGGCTTTGACTGGAATGTCATATTTGAGAGATACAAGCACAGACTCAGATATGGCCAAACAGCTTTAGGGATCTAAGTTTGACTTTAGGAAACCTGTAGCCATAAAGCTCCTTGGAAATATTGGCCTTATACCTTGCTTACAGAGTTCCCGGCAGCCTCACCAGGTGATTAAAGGATGACACTCCTGGCAGGTGCAGGAACCTCCGGATACTTTGGGGATGTCATGGAGAGGAATCTGTCCAAATCTACAGGTATCACAGGCATGACTGATGACAAGTACTTGGCTTGACTTCTGGCCTGGAGAGGTTACTAAAAGTTCAACCTAGATTCCCTATAAAAGCTCCAGCAAAGCAATTTCTAAAAGATCTCTATGATTAGTCATTATTTTTTCTGAGTTTATATACATAATTAGGCCAAGTTTGTTAAAACTGGACTTGTTTCTCAAATAAATTGGTCCTGGTTTGGCTATCTATGATTAAAAATGAGCATTATTTTAGATAAAAATTATATTTCAATAACACACCTTTGTGGATGTTAAATTCTAGATCTTATTTTCTTTAAATGTTTGTCTTTAGGGGCCCCTGGGTGGCTCAGTGGGTTAAAGCCTCTGCCTTTGGCTCAGGTCATGATCCCAGGGTCCTGGGATCAAGCCCCACATTGGGCTCTCTGCTCAGCAGGGAGCCTGCTTCCTCCTCTCTCTGCTTGCCTTTCTGCCTACTTGTGATCTCTGTCTGTCAAATAAATAAATAAAATCTTTAAAAAATGTTTGTCTTTAATTTACATCTAAATAATTTGTATTTAAATGTTGCTAGACAACTTGAGGTAAACTTCAGAGAAATTACCACAGTAGCTAATGTATAGACAATCTTCTTGCTTGTTATAATGTGGGGATAATAACAGGACCGCATGAATCTATGATCATTTAAATAGCTGGGAAATGGGATAGATTCTCCAACAACTGTATAACTCAACTAGCACCTTGACCAATTATATATGGCTGGGATGACATCATTCCTTAAAAGCCAGAGAATATCCCACTCTGTAGGATTAACTATGGGCTTGTGGAGATAATGAATGACCCCACTTTCTTTATTATTGGATTGGATGATGCACTTGGTGATGCCCTTATCTCTTGACAAGTTTTCTCCCATTTGCAAATGATCCTTATAATTAGAGTATTATTAAGGTTGGATTTCAAACAAAAGGGATTCTTGATGGTTTCATCCCTCATAGTCATATTTACCCTAAAAGACACCTCTACTGTGGTACAATTGCAAACAAAGCTTTTGGCCAAGCATATAGCAACTCTCCTGTTACGGACCTCAAAACTCACTAAGGGACAGTCCCTCATTGTAACGATTTCACATCAGGACCAGAGTGTCTCAGAAACCAAAGGCCACCAATGGATGATGGGAGGCCAACATATTAAATACCAGGTTATACTTATGGATATGCCTGAAATAATACTTGAAGCCTGTGAGATCCAGCTACACATGTGCCTGAATGTGACCATTTTACTTCTATAGAACATAAATTTTCAGAGGTTATATGTCTTGTTTATGCTAATCAACCAGATTTAAAAATATGTCTTTATTGAAAATGCAAATGACAGCTGGTTACTGATGACAATAGTTTCATGGAAAAAGGAATAAGATAAACTGGGCATGCTATAGGGCTCATTCGTGCTTTGCAATTGCAAAAGACTTAAATATTAGTATATATACTGACTCCAACTAATGGTGTATTATAAGGTGAATAACATAAAAATATACATATTTATGTCATATAATATATATGTGTATATATATGTATATATGTGTGTGTATATGAGTATGTGTATATATATACACACATATATATACACAGACTCCAAATATGCTTAGTCCTACATGCTCATGTAACAGTTTGGAAGAAAAGTGAATTATTATCAAGCCACAAATCCCCAATCAAATATGGACCTGAAATTAAGTCTTTATGGACAATAAAGTCCATAAGTCCAGTTTATTCAGACCAAGCAATGCACAGGACTGGCTTGTTAATAATAAAGAAAAAATCTTTATACCAAAAAATAACCAATTGAAGGTAAGACAAGATTTACACCAGGACACTGATTTGGTTAAAAAGACCACAGAAGTGACAAAAACTTTGTTAAGAAAAATTGTCCTTAGATTTGGATTCCCTTGGCCCCTACAAAGTACAATGAACAGCCTCTTATTACACATTCAAAAGATGGCCTTCCAAAATGGAATAGCTCTTGATATTTTGAGTGCAGTTGAAGAGACCCAGATTATATGACTCTCTCCTAACATGACCCAACAGCTATGCAAATCTAACTTGTGTTCATGACCAGCCCAGCTAACCTTTGAAATTTAAAACCATGTTGAGCATGTTGGGCGTTTCATTGGTATGACCACCTAGCATCCATCTTTGTTTCCTCTTTAAGACTGGAGGATGTTTGGCACATGGAATCTCTTAAGTATATGATCAAAGCCTTAAATGACACTCAAAATAACGTTTCTTGATTAAATACTAAAGAAACCCAAATAAGAAAAGCAGTTATACTTAATAGAATGACATTAGATGTTTTAACTATTGCACAAAGTAGAACTTGCACTATCATAAAAACAGAATGCTGTGTATGCATTCCAGGTTACCACCAAAATATTTCTGGATTTCTGACATAAATACTCAAATTGGCACTTTAAACAAACCCTCTCTTTCCTTTAATGATTGATTAAACTTCTGGACTTGAAGAGGATTTTTGATCAACTATCAAAAGACTCTTATTTGATCTTCTTTTTCTTTTTGTTACACTAATCATATTTTGCTGTTTTTTCCCCATGTCTTTCCACTTGGTGCCAAGATGCCTTTGCTGCCATAACTTCAAGCTAAGAGATGATCCTTTCCACTTGGGAAGATCTACACATGCAGTCTACCTTAGATTCAACTGCCCCTGCCCTTTGTAACTCTTTTATCTATATAAGTCCCAACTGACCAATGTTGACCCATAGGTAGGGACATCTCCATGCCCTTATTCAGCAGGAAGAAGTTAAAAAAGATGATACCTTCTATTCTCAACAACCTTAAAGTTTTAAGGGTCAAAATTGGTCAGGGAGAATGATGTGGGAAACAAAGGCAGAAGAAAATTATTAAATTCATTGCTATCTACCATCCTTTGAGAAGTCCTTGAAACAGGCAGAGTGACATTCCTCTAGGGACTTAACTGCTTCAATGTTAATACTTTGCTAAGGGCAAAAGGTAATCCTAGCATGACCACCCCCTCCCCCAATTAAGGATCCTGTAAGCCTACTTTAACATATAAAAATTCCTTTGGAAATTTCCTTTATCTCTAAAACCCCAAGAAACATGTTGGCAATCATCCCCCAAGTATATGGCCCACCAATATGTATCTGAAGGGTCTTATGACTAAACTTTTATTAGACAGTAATAAATGACCTTTCCCCAACAATAGCTAGCCCTTTCAAGGTCCTGGAAACCTCCTCCTCATGATCCTATTGCAGCTTTTTCTGCCCATGGGCCCTGCCCCCATGGTTTAATACAATCACATTTTTGCACCAAAGATGTCTCAATAAATCTTTCTTGGCCATCGCCTTGGAACCCTAACATCATCTTTCCTACATCAAGCTCACTGAGTGCAACTTGTTTCCCTGCTCTGCTGCTTGAGTACTCTACTGGCTCAGGCAGACCCATTAGTTCTCTGACCCCTGAGATCCTGAGACAACAGTGACATACCTAGAATTCTGTCCTTTTCATCCCCTGAGCCCCTTTCAGACAGGGATTTCTCTCACTGGAACAGATTTCTAAGGGTTCTGATTTTGCCCTCCAGGTCCATTTCACTTTCTGGTAGCTCACTTATGGAGGTCCCTCCCTTTACTTTCTTTACCTTCTGATCTCTCCCTTTAGATTTATGTCTTCACACCTCCTATGTTGTAAAAAGCAGTTGCAATATATTTTCTTACATCTCAGGCTGAATTCATGGGTGTTCAGAATGGTTTGATAGTTATCTAGCTAAATTCAAGGGACGAGATGAAATGAGATCCCCAACTCTTCTGCCACCTTGCCTCACACCACCAATTACTTTTGTAATATGAAATTGATAATGTCTTCATTAATGAGGCTGAAGGACCTAAAGCTATTCAGCTACCCTTCCCCCATAACTCTTTTCCATCACTGGTTTTTAAGAGCCACTACAAGCCACTAGAATTATGCCAGGATTAAGAACTGTGTGAGAATCTGCGTAAAGGAATTTGAGAGCTGTGTTGGTCATTTTTATCCTTACTAAACTCCTCTCCAAACCCTTAAACAACAAAATTTGTATTCCTTACACAAGTAATTCAGCAAACTCTGACCTTTGTTTATTTTTAAAATATATTTGGGGAGAATAGAAATTCCTAGGGAGGCAAAAAAGTAGCCACAGCAGGACAAATAGAAACTTCATATCCATGTTGGAATTATCAGGTGTGTGTGTGTGTGTGTGTGTGTGTGTGTGTGCATGCGTGTGTGCGTATTTCTTAAATTGACATCAATATGGATGAAGACAAAGTTAAACATCTTGCAAAACATGAAGAAGCAAAACATCTTTGCATTACTGGAAGAGATCTCCAATTCATTAAATACTTTTTAATTACTTTAAAACTTCAATTTAACAAATCCAACAGAATGATAGTATCGACAGTTTCTTAATCATTTTTTAATCAAACTCTTTAATAGATTCGCCTATGAAAAGAATATAATCAATCTGAAGTTTCCTGGGATTATTAACCATTTGAAATGTTGAAAGTTTTGTATTGTTGAATCCATCAAACAGAAATATGCTTCTTTAAGAATGAAGGGATTACTGATTCACTGACCCATGATTATTTTCCTAAATGAAAAACACAATTAGAAAAATGGATTAAACACTTCCTTAAAAATCCCATAGTTCAAATCAAATGAAACTTGATTTGCTTAGAAATCCCCCACCACCACCTACCTGAGGGGCTGCATTACAGCTGCAGATATGGGATTATCATGAGATTAACTGTGAGATTTTTTTTTTTAATCAGATGTTAGGCTTTGCCATGACAGAGAAAGCACTCTTTAGGATAAGTATCAATTTGTGCACAGGGTTGGAAACACCTTGTCTGGATTTTGCTTGTCTTCTCAGATGAGCCTAACACAGGGAACCCTAAATTTCAAGTTCAAATTTGAAAGTAGTACAGAGCATTCAGCTAAATTCACACTTTCAAGGAATGGATCATCTCTATACTTTCTCTTAACTTGTAATTGGTTGGCTTATTCTATGAAGTGGCTAATGCAGGATTTCCAGATACCCTGTTAAATGCCCTAGCAGTCAGAATTTCCTGAAAGTTCCCAGGAGTGTTTTATATATGCTCATGAACCTGGTAAATTGTTGATTGGATTTCTATGCTCTCTGTGTTCCACCTTCTTTACCCCCCAGTGATATACATTAATGATTTTTCTTCTGTTCAGAGAAGAGTGACTGTGGGCACTCTTTTCTCTATCAGGATTCCTTGTCACTTCTATAAAACCACCATTTCATACCATAATGGTACATGTTCTTTGGAATCCTCAATATTCTTTAATCACCCCAAGTTCATTGTAAGGATGGAACCAATGTCTCTCTCTCATGTAAATTTTAGGCTTTTCTTCATATGAATATCCCAATGTTTTTCACATTATTTAGTAAAACTATTTTTTTAGTGTTTTCCCTTTACTTACAATGAGGCCTTCACCCTCCCCCACATAAGGCACATAAGATTCAGTCTGTGACATGAAGAGTCAACAAAAAATCCAAGTGATTAAACACCACATTTTCTAGAGGTTTGCATGGTTCCAAACCTTTCTTCTCTTAGAAAGATGACTCAGGCCCATGTGCCAATAGATTTTTATCAGGGATTGTGCCATAAATTGGTACTTCCAAGATATATAAAGAAAAGTAGAAGCAACTAAAAAAAATAAAAAAGTAGAAGAAACTAAAATGAAGTCTTAGTGATATATTTTTTTTACATGGAGTTGCTAATGAGTACAAAAATATGGGTGAGGTGGTGCTGAAAACCCACCAGCTCAGTGTTCTTTCAAAGTTACCTTGTTTTCCTATTAAACTGACTACAGAAAAGGTGGTGTAAATGTAGTCTGATACAAAAGTTCTCAGTAGTTTTCCACCTAAACTGTTCACATGCATAAAATATTCTCTTATAATTATCTTTCCTCCTGTAACAATTCTTTAGGAAATTGGGCACTATGTATGGGGAGCTGTAGGAAGTAGAGGCATAGAACACATATCAGAGAATCTGGATTTAGAGGAAGTATGTGTAATTTGAAGGAAAAAAAAAAAGGCCCTGGAAATTTCTACAGGATCTTATACCTACTCTTGCTTCATAGAATCGCTAATGTAATATGAAAGATTAATGGCATTTGGGGGATATCATGTTGTTTTTGTTGTTTTTGTTGTTGTTGTTGTTTCACCTATGATCTATAATCCAAGCTATACTACTAATCCTTATTTTGCTATGACTTTTGGATTTCTTCCTTTGTTTTTGTTTATAAAATTTTGTTCTATGGAGGTTTTACATATTTTGATATACTTTTATCTTGTTTGGAAATGCTGTCTTAACCTAGTTTTGGGTTAAGACCAGTCAATTCTTCTGAATATCTGATTATGTCCACACCCATCATCTTTCTTAACTGGGCTTTCACATTCTAGAATGCTAATCACCTGGGGCTATGTACCAGACAAATAGGGTTATTTCCTTTGGCTCAGAGGCCAACCCAAAATTCAAACTATTCAGATTAGTGACTTTGTAAGAAGACAGTGAAATCCAGCTACCCTCACTCCACTTGCCATATATAAACTGCCTCCTATGGCTCCAGCTTGCTATTACCCTGTTCTCAGGTTCACTCCTCTTCAGGGCCTTGCCTTGCAGCCCTCTCTCTTTTGGAGCTGTAACAAAGAGCTCTGTGTTTCATCTATCTCAGTGACATTGTAGTAGGTCCTAATCAAAATGGTCATTAAATCTTATAAAGCAGATGCTTTTATATCTTGTCCTTCAGTTGTATCTGACTTTACAATGATCTCTCCCAATCACATCCTTGTGACAGAAGAATATAGTAGGACTTGGAACTAGACCTATGTGAATTCAAATTCTGGTTTTGACACTGATTAGCTCTATTACCAGGAACAAGGTCCTGTCTCTCTGGGACTCTATTTCTTCATTTGTAAAGTAGTAGCATAAATAATAGTACCTGTTTCACAGTACTGTGGTAATAATTAAATGATATTTTAAATCAATATAAATAGGTATACATATAGATAGATATAAATACATGGTTCTTTTCATACTATCTCACACATAATAAGCACTGAATAAATAGTAGCTATGATTACTGATAGGTACATATTTTTGTACTTGTTTCTCTGATTTGACTATATTATAATTATATATTTTATTCTCCCAGGGCTTGTTTGGTAGAATAACAAGATAAGTGTTTTATTTTCTAAAACATAATCAATTGTCACAGCAGGATTTTTAAAAATTCATCTTTGTGTTTCCAATACTTTAGGATTCCACTTTTACCACATGCTCCTCATGAGTTTGAAAGTTTGTTTTGTGTTATCTATTTTGCTCCATTGTTCTGTTCATTTTTACACTAGTATCATACTGTTTTAATTACTGATTTTTTTAATCTTTTTTTTTCATTTTTTAATTTCTATTCAGAGTAACAGTATTCATTGTTTTTGCACCACACCTAGTGCTCCATGCAATACATGCCCTCCCTAATACCCACCACCTGGTTCTCCCAACCTCCCAACCCCTGCCCCTTCAAAACCCTAAGTCTGATTTTCAGAGTCCAGAGTCTCTCATGGTTGACCTCCCCTTCCAATTTCCCTCAACTCCCTTCTCCTCTCCATCTCCCCTTGTCCTCCATGTTATTTGTTATGCTCCACAAATATGTGAAACCATATGATAATTGACTCTCTCTGCTTGACTTATTTCACTCAGCATAATCTCTTCCAGTCCCATCCATGTAGTTACAAAATTTGGGTATTCATCCTTTCTGATGGAGGCATAATTATCCATAGTGTATATGGACCACATCTTCCTTATCCATTCATCCGTTGAAGGACATCTTGGTTCTTTCCACAGTTTGGAGACTGTGACCATTGCTGCTATGAACACTGGGGTACAGATGGCCCTTCTTTTCACTACATCTGTATCTTTGGGGTAAATACCCAATAGTGCAATTGCAGGGTCATAGGGAAGCTCTATTTGTAATTTCTTGAGGAATCTCCGCACTGTTCTCCAAAGTGGCTGCACCAACTTGCATTCCCACCAACGGTGTAAGAGGGTTCCCCTTTCTCCGCATCCTCTCCAACAATTATTGATGTTTTAAACAAACTTTAATGACTGATGGATTTTTATAATACTCTTTTTTTTTCTTAGTAAGTACTTATGTATTCTGACCTTTCTATTATTCACGGTAAAATTTAAAATTACTCTGCCATATTAAAAAAAAATTATCATTGATAATTTTACTATAATTGTGTTAAATCCAAAAACAAATATGGGATAAACTGGAATCTTAATAATTAATATTCCCATCTAGGAACATGGTTCTCCACTTATGATGTATCCTTTTTAAAACATACTTAGGGGGACGCCTGGGTGGCTCAGTTGGTTAAGCAACTGCCTTCGGCTCAGGTCATGATCTCAGAGTCCCAGGATCGACTCCCACATTGGACTCCCAGCTCCATGGGGAGTCTGCTTCTCCCTCTGACTTTCCCCCTCTCAATATCTCTGTTATTCTCTCTCAAATAAATAAATAAGATCTTTTAAAAAAATACTTAGGAACCTGTATGAAGGGAAAGCTACATTCTAGTATACTTCCTCTTGTAACCAACTGCATGATTTTGGATAAATTTTATAATCCTGGTATAATCCCTGCTCTGTAGAGCTTATGGCATTTATATTAAGGGTAAAAAACAATAAAGTATGCATACAAGATAGCAAAGTAAGTAGTTCAGTATTCATAGGGAAGCAAAAATATATTAATATTATTTTAAAAAATAAACTTAAGAAAAAAGGCCAATTTTGTATCAAAGATATTTTCCATCTCAAATAAAAGATCTCCACAAGAAAAGAACAAAAATTAAAATTCAGAAATGCAGAGATCCAGGTATGTCAATATCAATGGATCTTCAAAAAAACCTTTTTACTAACCACTACTAATTTAATGCCAATATCTTCATATGGTAAATACATTTTACCATGGAATCTATACACTGGACCTCAAAAAATCAACCTTATGTTTACATAGATTCTTAGAGTTTGAAGGGGACATGAGGTCATCTAATTCAAACTTCATTATATTGACTGGAAATTACTTTCCTATAATATTTCCAGAGATAGTGAATTCACTATTTCATAAGTAATTAGAATTCTCATGTTTTGAAGTGTCCTTATTGTACCAATATCTGTTTCCCTGTAGCTTTCACCTGTGCACAGGTGTTATGGGAACAGGAAGGTGAAACATCTAATTCCATCTGACAGGAAGTAAGGAAGGGAGTAGGAAGGGGCAACAAAGCAGTGCATTCTAGAAGATATATGGCTTGAACTGAATTTTGAAGCGAGAAAGGTTAAGGCATTCCAGGTCAAAGAGAATTTCTGAAAATATGACATGTTTGGAAACTCTACTAAGTTTTGTTCTGCTGGAGCATAGATATGAGGGAGTAGTAAAAGAAGAGGATGAAGAAATAGGCAAGTGAATGGTACAGAGAGCCTCTGTGCTAAGGTTGAGTTTAGGTTTTGTTGACAATAGAATATCATTAACAGTTTTTTTTTTGTTGTTTTTGTTTTTTGTTTTGTTTTGTTTTTTTCTCAGTGGTATCGTTTTAGTTGTACTTGCTGGACCTACACAAAATCTATCTTATATTTTTCTTTAACCTTCTCTAGTTTTTCAAGGCATGTGAAGGTAGTCTTTTTCTCTTTCCAGTACTTTTTCTTTTTAAGATTTGATTTATTCATTTGAGAGAGAGAGACAGAGAGAGCACAAGCAGAGGGAGAGGCAGAGGAAGAGGGAGAACATGGGGTTTAATCCCAGGACCTAGAGATAATGATCTAAGTTGAAGGCAGATACTTAACATCTGAACCACCCAGGTGCACCAATATCTTTCTAGTTATTTTAAGAGTTTATCATCTATATATTTTTGATGTTATTACCATTATGGTCTTTTCTCCTATACTGATTCTAGTTTGTTGAAGTTCATCTTATATTGTAATACCCAGAATCAAGTCACTATTTCAGATATGGTTTAATTCTGTAAAGTAGTTCAATATCATGTTATCTCATTAATTCTATACAAAAATTTTTTGTTTTGTTTTGTTTTAAGATTTGATTTAATTTAGTTTAGCTTATTTTGAAGTTGGAGTGGGGGCAATTCACCAGACAATAGAGTCTCTGTTATGCTGCATTAACAACTCCAAAATCTCAGTGACTCAACACAACAAAGGTTTATTAGAGTCATCCAGGGACTCAGGTTGACAGAAACATCACTGCAATACCTGCTTCCAGTCAACAACACAGAAAAAGTAAAAGTCAATTTTGCACTGGCTCTTTCAATTTCCAAAGCAAATTAATTGGTCTCACCTAAATTCAAAGGGAGTGGAGACAAGTGGTCCTACTATGGACCTGGAAGGAGAGATCTAGGTTATTTGACTAGTCCTAATAACTATCACAAGCTTACAACTAGATCACAAGGATCTTATGACAATTTTTTTTCTTGTTTTTGCATAAATGGATACCAAGCAAGGTCTTCTTAATATTATAAAATCCTTTTCTTTTTATTAAAAGTGTTACCAAATTGGATTCAGTCTACTATTTGTTTTGGTCTGAATGTTTATATCACCCCCAAATTCATATGTTGAAATCTTAACCCTCAAGTGATGCTATTCAGAGGTAGGGCCTTTGGGAGATGATGAGGTCACAAGGGCATAAACCACATGACTCGTATCAGTGCCTTATTAAAAAGAGGCCACACAGCATTTAATTGCCCCTTCTACCATGTGAAAACACAGCAAGAAGAGACGGTCATCTATAAACCAGGAAGATGGTCTGCACCAACCACAAAATCTGCCAGAGACTTGATCATGAACTACCGGCCTCCAGAAATTGAGAAATAAATTTCTGTTGTTTATAAGTCACTCTGTCTATTGTATTTTGTTATATCAACCAGAAGAGACTAAGACATTGTTCATATTTTTAAAAGTCACTCTATTGTATTTTGTTATATCAGCCTGAAGAGACTAAGACATAATTCATATTTTTAAAAGATGTTAATCCAGCACATATTTTACTAGTTAATGCTTACAGTTGTGGGTCATGTTCCAAACTAGCAAAGATATAATCTCTTCTATAGGAACCCATGATACTGTACAAGACACTTTAGGTTAACATTGATCAATTACTTTTTACTGCCATTATGGTAAGTCTATTTAACAAACTCTCAATCTACCTAAGTGTATAATTGAGTCCTCTTTCAAGAAATGACTATAAGATTATCATCTGAGACTTTACCAAATGCTTTGCCCTGTCTAGTTGTAAAACATCTAAGCATAATCATGGTATAGCAACCTAGAAACCCCTTTAAGAAAGGAGCTGAATTTACATGATTTTTTCTTACATTCAAATTGATCGTGTCTTATGTTGGCTCCTGATTATGCTCACTCTTCCAAATTTCTTGTTAGTAATCTGTTTGAGATTTTTTTTGTTAAAAACTAAACCCAGCATTTCTAGTACAGAGTTTCTAAAAACTACCTTTCCCCCTCCGTTTTTGGAAATCAAAATATATGTTCCTATCTTCTCATTTTACATGAGTCTTCAATTTTTATATACATTGGCATTGATACAAATAGGCAAATTTTTAGTAGAGCTCTTGAGGAACATGTAGACTCATTTCAATGCTACCAGAATTTTTTTTTGGGATTTTAAATAGAATTTCTATGTTATTTTTTGATATTTGTTCTAGATTTTCCAGTTGGAAGACCATTTTATTTGCTAGAATATATTGAGGTAAAATAGCTATTAAATAGTTGAAACTTCTTTCATCTGTTAAAATTTATCATCTCCCTATGCAATGAACCTCTTCCTTTGTTCTTACTGCTTTAAAAATTGCTTGAAAAACTCTTATAATTTATCCTAGCATTTTTCACAGGTGTCAGTTAGTTTGGGTACTAGAATCTTCAAAAATATCAGTAGAGATTTGTGACATTCTCTTATATTCTGGTCATTTGAAACATTTTTTCATTTAAAAATTGAATCTCTTCCTTAATAAGTTAGTGCCTATACATATATACATGTTTTCTTGCTTTCTCACTTGAATCATCTACTTGGAGTTCCTGATTACTTAGTATTTCCTTTTTTCTTGGATTGAAAGACATAACAAAAGAATAAATATCTATAAGTAGATGTAATAAAGTCAAGAGATGGTCTCTGTTAATATTTTGAGAGATTTCCTTCCAGACCAAAGTTATTCCAACTGTGCAGAAGAAAACAACAACAACAACAGAAAAAAAAAAAAAAAACAAACAAAAAGCCAAGAACAACAAAAACAAACAAACAAAACCACTACATTTAGTAAGAGGCTTAATCTCTGTATATCTCTATTTTACCACAGAAATGCGATTAATGACCTATCCCTAACTTTCCACTTGATCCTTGCTAAATACTTCCTAGAGATTTTGGGGTGTTTCTATCACTATTATATCTGAGTTGTCTAAATAAGGAGATAATTTTCAAGAATGAATGATATAATTATAACAGGTAGAAAGACAAATATTAGTAAAATTATTGTTGTTATAATTATAATAATACAACCACATAAAGAGAGCTTACTACTTGCAAGGCACATTTCTAAGCATGGTTGATTTATATTTAATTTTTTGATCTTCATAATAACCTTTTGATAGGTGCTTGGATTTTCAAAGCTGCAGATGGACAAGGCACAAGATCTTTTCTCTGTGCAAGGTGGAGTGAGGGAGTCAGAACTGAGAATACCACATAAAAGTTTATCCATGCATTACTATACTCAACTTTAAAAGTTATATGACTAGGAGAAGGGACAAGATGGTGGAGAAAAAGGCAACCCTGTTTCAAATGGTCCCCTTTAGTGAGGTAATTCTGTACCAGAACACTCTGAACACCCAGTAAATCAGCCTGAGATGTAGGATTATATACTTCTGTATCTCTATGGGGGCATAAGATGCCAGTGGAGATATATAAGCTTCAAGTGGTGACTTCCAATTGCTCAGAAGTGTTCCAGGGTGCACCTTGCCTGGACTGCAGTTGATATATCCAGCTACAAATCCCCTCAACCACCTCTCACCAAAATGGTGAGAAGGTGGAATACACAATACAAGAAAAATTCAGAGATTTTGCCCTCTCCATCAGAACTATTGAATATTGATATAAAAATTTTGTCAGAAAGGGAATTCAGGATAACGATGATCCAGGCAATGACTAGGTTAGAGAAATCCATTAGTGACAACATGGAATCTCTAAGGGCAGAAATGAAAGCCACCTGGGAAGAATTTAAAAATGCTATCCATGAGATCCAATCTAATCTAAATTCTCTAACAGCTAGGGTAACTGAGACAGATATTGAGTTAGTGATCTAGAGGACAAAATAATAGAGAAAAAGGATCAGAAGGACACATGGAAGAAACAGCTTAAAAACCATGAAAACAGAATTAAGGAAATAAATGACACTATGAAATGTTCCAATGTCAGAATTATTGGAGCCCCTGAAGGGGAAGAGAAAGAAAGAAAACTAGAATATATAGTTGAATAAATTCTCAATGACAATTTTCCCCATCTGGGGAATGAAACCAGCGTTTGTGTCCAAGAGGCAGGAAGAGCACCCCCAAGATCAACAAGTCTAGAAAGACGTCCAGACCCTTGATTGTGAAACTGATGAATCATAATTTGAGACAGGAGCTCTTGAAAGCAGCTAAGGAAATGAGATTCCTTACATACAGAAAAGGCTCATCAGAATAACGTCAGACCTGTCCACAGAAACCTGGAAAGCCAGAAAGGGCTGGCAAGACATATTCAGGGCACTAAATGAGAAGAACATGCAGCCAAGAATACTTTAACCAGCAAGGCTGACATTCAAAATGGTTGGAGAGATAAAGAGCTTCCAAGACGAGCAAGGTTTAAAAAAGCATGTGACCACCAAGCCAGCACTACAAGAAATATTAAGGAGGGTTCTATTAAAGAAGAAATAACCCAAGAGTGGCATAGAACAGAAATTTACAGAGACAATCTATAGAAACAAGGACTTCATAGGCAACATGATGTCAATAAAAAAGTATTGCTCAGTAATTACTCTCAATGTGAACAGCCTAAACACTTCCATAAAATGAAACAAGGTTGCAGATTGGACTAAACGACAGGACCCATCCATATGCTGTCTACAAGAGACACATTTGGAACCTAAAAATACATCCAGACTTAAAGTGAAGGGATGAGAAGCATCCTTGCAAATGGGCCTCAAAATAAAGCTGGGGTAGTGGTTATCATATCAGATAAATTAGATTTTAAACTAAAGGCTGCAGTCAGAGATAAAGAAGGACACTACATTATTCTTAAAGGGTCTATTCACCAATAAGATCTAACAATTATAAATATTTATGCCACCAATTTGGGAGCAGCCAACTACCTAAGACAACTGTTAATGAAGATAAGGAGTCATACTGATATGAATACATTAATAGTAGGGGTTCTTAATGCATCACTCTCAGTAATAAACAGACCATCCAAGCAGAAAATCAATAAAGAAACAAGAGCATTGAATGACACATTGGACCAGATGGACCTCATAGATGTATACAGAACATTCCACCCTCAAACAACAGAATACTCATTCTTCTCGAGTGCACATAGAGCTTTCTCCAGAATAGACCACATTCTGGGTCACAATCAGACCTCAACCTATACCGAAAGACTGAGATTATTCCCTGCATATTCTCAGACCACAGTGCTCTGAAACTGGAACTCAACCACAAGAAAATGATTGGAAGGAATTCAAACACTTGGAAGCTAAAGACCACCCTGCTTAAGAATGTTTGGATCAACCAGGAAATCAAAGAAGAACTTAAACAATACATGGAAATCTAAGAGAATGAAGACGTATCAGACAAAACCTATGGGATACGGCAAAGTCAATCCTAAGGGGGAAATACATAGCCATTCAAGCCTCACTTAAAAAAAAAAAAAAAGTAAAAAATATAAAAGAAAAAGAAAAAGAAAAAGAAATCCAGAATGCACCAGCTCTCTCTACACTTTAGAAACTGGAGAATCAACAACAAATTAAGCCAACCCCAAACACAAGAAGATAAGAGCAGAGATCAATGAGATAGAAACTAGAGACACAGCAGAACACATCAACAAAACTAAAAGTTAATTTTTCAAAAGAATCAATAAGATTGATAAACCACTGTCCAAACTAATCCAAAAGAAAAGAGAGAGGACCCACATTAATAAATTTATGAATGAAAAGGGAGAGATCACAACCAACACCAAGGAAATAGAAACAATCATCAGAAATTATTATCAACAGTTATATGCTAATAAGTTAAGCAACCTAGACAAAATGGATACATTCCTGGAATCCATAAACTTTCAAAACTGAATCAGGAAGAAATGGAAAACCTGAATAGACCAATATGTAGCAACAAGATTAAAGCAGTAATCAAAAATCTCCCAAAAAGCAAGAGCCCAGGACATAACAGATTCCCTGGAGAATTGTACCAAACATTAAAAGAAAAAAATAATACCTATTCTCCTGAAGCTGTTTAAAAAAATAGAAACAGAAGGAAAATTTCCAGAGTCTTTTTATGAAGACAGCATTACCCAGATCCCCAAACCAGGCAAAGATTCAATCAAAAAGGAGAATTTCAGACCAATATCCCTGATGAATATAGATGCCAAGATTCTCAACAAGATCCTAGCTAATAGGATCCAACAGTACATTAAAAAGATTATCCACCATGACCAGGTGGGATTTATCCATGGGATGCATGGGTGGCTCGACATTCACAATTCAAGCATTGTGATAGAACAAATCAATAAGAGAAAAGAACCACAAAATCCTCTCAATTGATGCAGAAAAAGCACTTGACAGTATACGGCATCTGTTCCTGATTAAAGCCCTTCAAAGTATAGGAATAGAGGGAACATTTCTCAACTATGTAAAATCTATGAAAAACCCCCAGTTAATATCATTCTCAATGGGGAAAAGCTGAAAACCTTCTCTTTGAGATCAGGAACACGACAAGAATGTCCACTCTCACCACTGTTGTTCAGTATAGTACTAGAAGTCCTAGCAACAGCAATCAGACAACAAAAAGAAATAAAAGGTATTCAAATTGGCAAAGAAGAAGTGAAACTCTCTCTCTTCGCAGATGACATGATACTTTATATGGAAAACCCAAAAGACTTCACCCTCGAACTACTAGAACTAATACAGCAATTCAGTAATCTGGCAGGATACAAAAATCAATGTACAGAAATCACTTGCTTTCTTATACACTAACAATGAAAATACAGAAAAGGAAATTAGAGAATCAATTCCATTTACTATGGCACCAAGAACCATAAGAGACCTGCGAATAAACCTAACCAAAGAGGTAAAGGATCTGTACTTGAATAACTACAGAACCCTCATGAAAGAAATTGAAGAAGACAGAAAAAGATGGAACAGCATTCCATGCTCATGGTTCAGAAGAATAAACACTCTAAAAAGTTTATACTTTCATAAAGTATATACTTTATATTTAAATATATATATATAAACTTTATAAAGTTTATACTTTTATAAAATATATACTTTTATATATACTTTAAACTAAGCAGTTTATACTGCTTAGAGCCATCTATACTTTCAATGCCAACATGATCAAAATTCCACAGGCAATTTTCAAAGAGCTGGAACAATCAATCCTAAAGCTTGTTTGGAACCAGAAGAGACCCTGAATTTCTAAGGAAATGTTGAAAAAGAAACACAAAACTCGGGGCATCACGTTGCCTGATTTCAAGCTTTACTACAAAGCTGTGATCACCGAGACAGCATGGTACTGGCATAAAAACAGACACATAGACCAGTGGAACAGAGTAGAGAGCCCAGTTATGGACCCTCAACTCTATAGTCCAATAATCTTCGACAAAGCAGGAAAAAAAATCCAGTGGAAACAAGACAGTCTCTTCAATAAATGGTGCTGGAAATATTGGACAGCTATGTGTAGAAGAATGAAGCTGGACCATTCTCTTACACCATACACCAAGATAAAATCAAAATGGTTAAAAGACCTCAACATGAGGCAGGAATCTATCAAAATCAGAACAGAGGAAAACATACGCAGTAACGTCTTTGACATCAGCTACAGCAACTTCTTTCAAGATATGTCTCCAAAGACAAAGGAGACAAAAGCAAAAATGAACTCTTGGGACTTCATCAAGATCAAAAGCTTCTGCACAGCAAAGGAACCAGTCAACAAAACAAACAGGCAACCCAAGGAATGGGAGAAGATACTCGCAAATGACAGTACAGACAAAGAGCTGATATCCAAGATCTATAAATAACTCCTCAAACTCAATTCACCCAAAACAGATAATCACATCAAAAGATCAGCAGAAGACATCACAAACAGACGCTTCTCCAAAGAAGACATACAAACGGCTAACAGACACATGAAAAAATGTTCATCATCATAAGCCATCAGGGAGATTCAAATCAAAACTACACTGAGATACCACCTTACATCAGTCAAAATAGCCAAAGTCAACAAGCCAGTAAACAAAAAGTGTTGGAGAGGATGTGGAGAAAGGTGAACCCTCTTACACTGTTTGTGGGAATGCAAGTTGGTGCAGCCACTTTGGAAAACAGTGTGGCGATTCCTCAAAAATTAAAAATAGAGCTACCCTATGACCCTGCAATTGTACTACTGGGTATTTACCCCAAAGATACAGATGTAGTGAAAAGAAGGGCCATCTGTAACCCAATGTTCATAGCAGGAATGGCCACAATTGCCAAACTGTGGAAAGAACCAAGATGCCCTTCAACAGACAAATGGATAAAGAAGATATGGGGCATGTACACAATGGAGTATTATGCCTCCATTAGAAAGGATGAATACCCAACTTTTGTATCAACATGGACCGGACTGGAGATTATGTTGAGTGAAATAAGTCAAGCAAAGAGAGTCAATTATCATATGGCTTCGCTTACTTGTTGATCACAAGGAATTACACAGAAGACATTGGGAGATAGAGAGGAAAGTGAGTTGGGGAAAATTGGAGGGGGAGATGAACATTTGAAACTGTGGACTCTGAGAAACAAACTGAGGGTTTTGGAGCGGAAGGGGTTGGGTGGTTGGGTAAGCCTGTTTGTGGGTATTAAGGAGATTACATATTGTATTGAGTACTGGGTGTGGTGCATAAACAATGAAATTTGGAACACCCATACACAAAAAAAAATGTGAAAGAAAGTTACATGCCTAGAAATCTACAAGCTGCAAGTGGAGATGACAAGAAACCTTATTAGTTTCAGCCTTCCTCGAGGATAAAAAAATGCAGTTCGCATTTTTAATTCTCAATCAGATGTTAGGTTCAAATTTGTACTACATATGTGGACTGGCAGTTCCCAGAGAAATGAATATAATGTATTTCTGGGATAATAATGCTCTAAGGGAGAAACAGTTGGGAGAAATTGTGGTCAATCTTATCTGGAAATGTTCATCTTCAAGACAGGCCTTGCATTATTTTCATAAATAAAATCAAGTTGAATATGAGCAAATAATTGAAAATTATAAAATGCACAAAGAAAGATGTCATCATGAGTAAGAGTTGGTATAAATACCAATCATTAAATTTAAAGCCTAAAGAACATGAGCTATTGAAAAGTTTAGATAAAGATAAAAATGTTTAAAATGCTTACAGATTTATAGAGATGGGTATCCAAACAAAACCAGAGCACAGTCAGAATACACAAGTTGCTAGTGAAACTTTAAATGGCAGATTTTAAGAAGAGGAAAAATAAACACTGACTGAAGGAATAAGTTACCAGAAAGAATGGTAGACAAAAATATTAGTCAATGTTGTTGTTCTAAACCACGAGTGAGTAAACAGACCCACAGACCAAATCTAATCCACAGTTTGGTTTTGTAAATACAGTTTTATTGGATCATGGCCATACTCATTGTGATGATTGGGTTTTTTTTTTTAAAGATTTTTATTTATTTATTTGACAGAGAGAGATCACAAGTAGGCAGAGAGGCAGGCAGAGAGAGAGGAAGGGAAGCAGGCTCCCTGCTGAGCAGAGAGCCTGATGCTGGGCTCAATCCCAGGATCCCGGGATCATGACCTGAGCCAAAGGCAGAGGCCTAACCCACTGAGCCACCCAGATGCCCCTGTGATGATTAGTTTTATGTGTCAACTGGGTCATGGGATAATAAGACATTTTATCAACTATAATTCTTCATGTGTCTATTCTATAAGGGTCTTTCTGATGAGATTAATATTTAAATCAGTAGATTGAGTAAAGCAGATCACTCTTCCTAATATGGATGGCCCTCATCTAATCAGTTGAAGGTCTTTCTAGAACAAAAATCTGGTCCTCTGAAAAGTAAGATACCCTCCCTGCCTGACTGTCTTCATGCTGGGATATCAGTTTTCCCTACCTTCAGACTCAAACTGAGATATTGGTTCTTCCTGGGTCCCAAACCTACCAGCCTTTGGACTAGAACTATACCACTGGCTGTCCTGTTTCTCATGCCTTTGAACTAATAATAGAACTACACCATTTGGTCTCCTGAGTCTCCACCTTGCCAACTATAGATAAAGGGACTTGTTAACCTCCATAATCCCTTTAGCTAATTCCTTATAATCTCTCTCTCTCTCTCTTTCTTTATCTCTCTCTCTCTCTCTCTCTCTTTCTTTATCTCTCTCTCTCTCTAAGTTCTATTGGTTCTATTTTTCTGGGTAACCCTAATTAATATATGCATTCTCTTATGTATTGTCTATAGCTTCTTTTGCATTACCAGAGCAGAATTATTGAAATAGAATAATTGCAACAGAGTTTGTATGGCTCAAAAGCTGAAATTATTTACTATGTGGCCCCTTACAGAAAAAAAGCTTTCTAATTTCTGATCTAAATTAACATGGACTACAAAATGATGATGAAATAATGACAATGATAACAATAACAACATCATTAGAGGTAAGAAAATAAGGTAAAACTGATTTGTTGGCCAAAAATAGTATCTAGAATGGAAGAATTTTTTAAAACTAATATATTTTAAGGTCCTTGTGATGATTCAGTGAAGTGAAGAGATATTGATAAAAATTAGATTTTTAAAGGTAATCATGAAAACAAATGGAAAGCATAACTTAAAATTGATAAAGAGGAAATACCCTGAATTTTTATGGAACCACAAAAGACCTCAGATAGCCAAAGCTATCTGGAAAAAAATAAGTTGTAGTAATCAAAATAATATGGCACTGACACAAAAATAGACATATGGATCAATAGAAAAGAATAGAAAATCCAGAAATAAACCCTAATTATATGGTCAATTTATCTTTGACAAAGATGGAAAGAATATCCAATGGTAAAAAGACAGCCTCTTCAACAAATGGTGTTGGGAAAACTGTACAGCAACATGCAGAGGGACAGAATTGGAATACTTTCTTACACCATACATATACATAAATTCAAAATAAATTAAAGACCTAAATGTGAGATCTGAAACCATAAAAATCCTAAGAGAGAGCACATGCAGTAATTTATCTGACATCAGCCATAGCAACATTTTTATAAATATGTTTACTGAGGCAAGAGAAATAAAAACAAAAATTAACTGTTGGGACTACATCAATATAAGAGGCTTCTGCACAGCAAAGGAAACAACCCAAGAAACTGAAAAGCAGACTACTGGATGGAAGAAGATATTTGCAAATGATATATCTGAAAAAGAGTTCGTATCCAAAAGATATAAAGAATTTATACAACTCAACACTCAAAAAATAAGTAATTCAATTAAACATGGGCAAAAGACATGAGCAAACATTTCTCTGAAGAAGACATACAGATGACCAATAATCACAGGAGAAAATGCTCATCATCACTCATCATGAGAGAAACACACATCAAAACTACACTGAGGTACCACCTCATACCTGTCTGAATGGATAAAATCAATAACAAAAGAAATAGTAGGTGCTGATGAGGATGTGGAGAATAGGAAAGCCTCCTGAACTGTTGGTGGGAATGCAAACTGGTGCACCCTCTGTGGAAGAGAGTATGGAAGTTTTTCAAAAAGTTTAAAATAGAAGTAACTTATTATCTCTATATTGCACTATTGGGTATTTACCCAAAGAATACAAGAACACTAATTCAAAGGGATACAAGCACCCCAATGCTTATACCAACATTAGTTATAATAGCCAAGATATGGAAGCAGCTTAGGTGTCTATTGACTCATGAATGGATAATGAAGTTGTGATCTATCTAGTTATATCTGTATCACTATACACATATATAAATGGAACGATATTCAGCCATAAAAAAGAATGGAATCTTGCCAATTTGCAATGATATGAATGGAGCTAGAAAGTACATTGCTAAGTAAAATAAGTTAGTGAAAGACAAATAACATGATTTCATTCATATGTGGAATTTAAGAAACAAAACAAACAGCAAAGGGAAAATGAGACAGAGAGAGAGAGAGAGAAATCATGAAGTAGACTCAATTATAGAGAGCAAACTGGTATAGATATAGATACAGATATAGATAGATCTATATAGATATATACCACTTCTTCTTTATTCATTCATCAGTTTATGGATATTTGGGCCCTTTCTATAATCTGGCTATTGTTGATATTGTTGATAATGCTGTTATAAAGGCCTAGGTGTATATATCCCCTTGAAGAAATTAATTTTGTACCCTTTGGGAAAATACCTAGTAGTGCAACAGCTGAAATGTAGGGTGATTCTATTTTTAACTTTTTTGAGGAATCTCCATAATGTTTTTCAGAGTGACTGCACCAGTTTGTATTCCCACCAACACTGTAAGAAGGTTGGTTGTCCTTTCTCCATATCCTTGACAACATCTGTTGTTTCCTGTGCTGTTAATTTTAACACTCTGACAGATGTGAGGTGATATCTTATAGTCTTGATTTGTAATTCCCTGGTGATAAGTGATATTGAACATCTTTTCATGTGTCTGTTAGCCCTCTGGATGTCTTCTTAGAAAAAAAAATGTCTATTCATGTCTTCTGCTCATTTCTTAAATGGATTATTTGTTTTCGGATGTTGAGTATGGTAAGTTCTTTATACATTTTGGATATTAGCCCTTTATCAGATATATCATTTGCAAATATCTCTCATTCCAGAGGTTGTCTTTTGGTTTTGATATTTCCTTCACTGTGTGGAAGGTTTTTATCTGATGAAGTTTTTGCTTTTGTATCCCTTGCCTCAGGACACATATCTAGTAAGAAGTTGCTATAGCCAGTGTCAAAGAAGTTACTGTCTCTGTTATCCTCTAGGATTTTGATTATTTCCTGTCTCACACTTAGGTCTTTCATCTAATTTGAATTCATTTTTGTGTGTGGTGTAAGAAGTTGATCCAGTTTTATTCTTCTCCATGTTCTTGTCCAGTTTTCCCAACACTATTGAAAAGACTGTCTTTTTTCCATTTGCTGTTCTTTCCTGGTTTGTCAAAGATTAGTTGACTATATAGTGTGGTTCAATTTCTGGGTTTTATATTCTATTCCATTGGCCTATGTGTCTGTTTTGCTCCAGTACCCTATTGTCTTGATCACTACAACTTTGTCATAAAACTTGAAATCTAAAACTGTGATGCCTTCAGCTTTGCTTTTCTTATTCATGGTGGGTTTGGTGTTTGGGGTCTTTTGTGGTTCCACCCAAATTTTAGGATTATTTATTTCTAGTTCTGTGAAAAATGCTGGTGTTATTTCGATAGGGATTACATTAAATGTGTTGATTGCTTTGGATAATATAGACAGTTTATCAATATTTATTTTTCCAATCCATGAGCATGGATTTTTTTTCTATCTCTTTGTATCATCAATTTCTTTCGTAAGTGTACTATAGTTTTCAGCATACACATCTTTTACTTCTTTGTTCAGCTTTATTCCTGGCTATATTATGGTTTTTAGTACGATTGTAAATCATATCCATTCCTGGATTAATCTTTCTACTGAGTCATTTTTGGTGTATAGAAATGCAACAGATTTCTGTAGGTCAGTTTTGCATCCTGCAACTTTACTGCAACTTCATGTATCAGTTCTAGAAATTTTTTGGTGGAGTATTTCAGGTTTTCTACATAGAGAATTATGTAATCTGCAAATAGTGGAAGTTTTAGTTCTTCCTTGCTGATTTGGATGTCTTTTATTTATTTTGTTGTTGTTGTTGTTGTCATATTGGTGAGACCAGGACTTCTAGTACTATGTTAAATAATTTTGTTGGGAGTGGACATCCCTGTCTTGTTCCTGACTATAGAGGAAAAAGTTCTCAGGTTTTCCCCATTGAGGATGATATTATCTGTGAGTTTTTCAGATATGGCCTTTATGATATTGAGGTTATGTTCTCTCTGTCCCTACTTTATTGAGGTTTTTATGAAGAATGGATACTTTACTTTGTCAAATACCTTTTCTGCATTTACTGAGAGGATCAAATGATTTCTATTCTTTCTTTTATAATGTGGTGTAATAACTACCTTGATTGATTTATAAATATTGAACCACCCTTGCAAACTAGGAATAAATCCCATTTGATCATGGTGAATGATTCTTTTCATGTACTGTTGCATTCAGTTTGAGAGCACTGTGTTGAGAATTTTTACATCCATATTCATCAGGGATATTGGCCTCCAATTTTGTTTTTTAGTGAAGTCTTTGGTTTCAGAATCAGAGTAATGCTGGCTTATAGAATGAGTCGGGAAATTTTCCTTCCATTTCTAATTGCTGGAACAGTTTGAGAAGAATAGGTATTAACTCTTCTTAAAATATGTGGTCAAATTTCCCTAAGAAGCCATCTGGGCCAGGACTCTTGTTTATTGGACGATTTTTTATTCTAAATTTTTTTATGTGGTTATCATTCTGTTCCAGTTTTCTATTTCTTCCTGTTTCAGTTTTGGTAGTTTTTGTGTTTCTAGGAATGTATCCATTTCATTCAGATTGTCCAATTTGTTTGCATGTTGTTTTTCATAATCGTGTCTTATAATTGGTTGTACGTCTGTGATGTTGATTATTATTGCTTATCTCTGTTGCTTGCCTTTATTTATTTTGGTTCTTTTATTTATTTTTGTCTTTTGGTAAGTCTGGCTTTAGATTTATAAATTGTATTAATTTTTTCAGAGAAGCAGCTCCTTGTTTCATGAATCTGTTCCATTCTGGCTTTTTGTGTGTTTGTATGTCATTTATTTTTTATCTAATCTTTATTATTTCCTTTCTTCTCCCGGCTTTAAGCTTCATTTGTTGTTCTTTTTTCTGACTCCTTTAAGTGTAAGGTTAGATTGTTTATTTGAGATGTTTGTTTATTTATTTATTTGTTTATTTATTTATTATATTCAGTTTTTCACCATATAGTACATCATTAGTTTTGGTGAAGTGTTCAACCATTTGTTAGTTATATATAACACCCAGTGCTCATCACAACACATGCCCTCCTTAATATCCTTAACAGAATAGGCATAATTTCTTCTATAAATGTTTGGTAGAATTCCTCTTGGAAGCCACCTGGCCCTGGACTCTCCTTTGAGGGGAGGATTTTGAATACTACCTCAATTTCCTTGCTGGCTATGGTCTGTTCAGATTGTCTATTTCTTCCTGTTTCATTCTTGGTAGTTTATACGTTTCCAGGAAGTCATGTGTTTATTCCAAATTACCTAGTTTGTTGGCATATAGCTGCTGGTAAAAAGTTCTAATAATTGTCTCTATTTCCTTGGTATTAGTTGTGGTCTCTCCCCTTTCATTCATGACACTATTGATTTGGGTCCTTTCTCTCTCTCTCTCTCTTTTTTGGATAAGTCTGGCCAGAGTTTTATTGATCTTATTAATGCTTTCAAAGAACCAGTTTCTACTTTTATTGATGTGTTCTACTGATTTTCTGGTTTCCATTTCATTGATTTCTGCTTTAATCTTCATTATTCTTCTTTTCCTGCTTGTTTTGGGTCTTGTTTCCTTTACTTTATTCAGGTCCTTTAGGTGTAAGATTAATTTCTGCAGTTGGAATTTTTCTAAATTTTCCTAAATTTTCTAAAATTTTGAAATTTTTGAAATTTTCTAAATATTCTAAATTTTCATGGCTATGTATTTCCCTTTAAGGACCACCTTTGCAGTATCCCCTAGGTTTTGGACTGATGTGTTTTCATTTTCATTGGTTTCAATGAACTGTTTAAGTTCTTTAATTTCCTGGTTGACCCAATCATTCTTTAGCAGGATGCTCTTTAATCTCCATGTGTTTGACTTCCTTCCACATTTTTTCTTGTGTTTGAGTTCACATTTCAAAGCATTGTGGTATGAAACCATGCAGGGAATAAACTCCATATTTTGTTATCAGTTAAGGTGCTATTTGTGACCCAGTATGTGATCTATTCTAGAGAAAGCCATGTGCACTCATGAAGAATGAGTATTCTGTTTTCTTTCTTTCTTTCTTTTTCTTTCTTTCCTTTTTTTTTTTTTTTGGATGGAATGTTCTGTATGTATCTACTTAGTCCATCTGGTCCAATGTATCCTTCGAAGCTCTTATTTCTTTGTTGATCGTAGATGATTTGTCCATTGCTGTGAGTGGAGTATTGAAGTCTTCTACTATTAATGTACTATTATCAATATGTTTCTTTGTTTTGGTTATTAATTGGTTTTATAATTAGCTGCTCCCCCCATGTTGGGGCATAGATATTTACAATTGTTAGATTTTCTTGCTGTATAGACCCTTTAAATATGATATAGTGTCACTCTACATCTCTTACTACAGTCTTTGTTTTAAAATCTAATTTATGTGATATGAAGATTGTTACCCCAGCTTTCTTTTGAGGTCCATTCATGTAGTAAATTGTTCTCCATCTCCCCACTTTAATCTGGAGGTGTCTTTAGTTTCAAAATGAGGGTCTTCTAGACAGCATATTGGATTGTATCCAATCTGAAGCCCTGTGTCATTTCATGGGTGCATTTAGGCCATTCATGGTGGAAGTAACTATTGAACAATATGAATTTGGTGCCAATATATTACCTTTAAAGTCCCTGTTTCTATAGATTGTCTCTGTATTTTCTGGTCTACATTACCCTTGGGGTCTTTTTTCTTTTATCAAATCACCCTTAATATTTCTTGCAGGGCTGGCTTGGTGGACACATATTCTTTCAGTTTATGCCTATTCTGAAAGCTCTTCATCTCTCCACCCATTCTGAGTGACAATCTTGCTGGGTAAAGTATTCTTGGCTATATATTCTTCTCATTTAGTACCCTGAATATGTCTCGCCAGCCCTTTCTGGCCAGCCGGGTCTCTGTCAACAGTTCTTACATTACTCTGATATTTCTCCCTCTGTACATAAGAAAACTCTTGCCCCTAGCTGCTCTCAGGATAGTTTCCTTGGCTATAAGATTTGAAAACTTCAATATTATATGCCCAGTGTTGGGTCTATTTGTATTGATCTTGGAAGTGGTCCTCTCTGCCTCTTGGACAGGAATGTTTGTTTCCTTCACCCAATTAGGGAATTTCTCAGCTAGGATTTGCTCAATATACCTTCTAGTCTCTCTCTCTCTCCATTCTCTTGGGGAGCCCAATAATTCTGACACTTGAATGTTTCATGGGGTCGTTGATTTCTCTATTTCCATGTGCTACTAGCTGCCTATCCCGATCCTATTTAAATTCCTTCTTTTCTTTCACCTTTTTTTTTCTAGATCACTAATTCAATCTTTTGTCTCATTTACCCTGGATGTTAAAGTATCCAGTTTAGACTGCATCTTGCTCATAACATTTTTAAGTTTGGCCTGATTAGATCTCATTTCTACCCTTAGACATTCTATATTGTCAGTAATGCTTTTATAAAGGCTAACTATTGACTTTATAGTTTCTACCATGAAGTCTATCTCTGATATCTTGCTTATATCCATATCCATTAGATATGTGGCAGAAGCCATTTTCTCTGTTTTTTGTTTGTTTGTTTGTTTGTTTATTTTTGGTAGGGGGAATTCCTTCTCTTAGTCTTTTTGTTGAGGGATGGTTGAAGGAAGGAACAGAGTCCAAAATATCAATCATGACCCAAACAAGATACACCCTAGGAAAATCCAGACAGTCAGAAGCCACAACAAAAGAAATAAAGCCAAAAAGGAATACAAAAGTAAAATTTATAAGATTAAAGATTTTTTTAATTAAAATTTTAAAAAAAGGTGAGTGAGGGGAAGGGAGGGAATAATCTCTCAGTGTGACAAAGTAGGGTGTTTCAGTTTTTCCCGAGTGTATTTTGTTCTGTTTATTAGATGACACTAATTCCCAAAATTACAGTGAATGTAAAACATATGTATATGAAGGTAATATTGAATACAGAAAAAAATTCAATGAAACATATATGTATAAAAAAGTATAGGTGTGAAAAAGTGCAAGTTAAAAAGCTACTATGAAATATAAATTGATATTTTAGACATCTAGTTGAGAAAAAGGTAAAAAGAAAAAAAAAACAAAGAAGCATAAGAGAAGGAATAAAAAGAAAAAGCAAGCAGTATCTGAAATATATATAAGCTGTGAGGTAATGCTTGGAGCTCAATATACTGTTTTGCCCTGGTGTTGGGATTTTACAGTCTTCTGGGGCCATAGGGGTGTCATCCTCTTGTTCTTCTGCTGTGCTGTTTCTCAGGCACCTCTCCTTGGGCAGAGTTGTCTTTTTCCCCTGTTGGGGGTATGGAATCTGTGGAAACCAATATTTTGTTTATTCCCTGGTGGCTTTCTGTGCCTCTTCTGATGGTCAGAGCAAAATTGATCACACCTAAACCTCTGGCCCAGAGCAGAGAAATCTCAGTCTGCTTTTTTAAATAAACCCTTCAGGGGAAGCAGTCTCTGTTTCTGTGTGCAATGCTGAAAATCTCAGCCCACAGTGACTCTCTCAGTGGTCATCCCAGGGACCTGGGTGTGTCCCTGCCCTTTGTGCTTCTAAAACCAGGAATGGCCATGGGCTCCCATGCACAGCTTCAGCTCCTGGATCCTGTCTGTGTGCTGCTCTGAAATCCTTTTCTGGCCACTTTGGCTCTGGGGGTTTTTGCTCCGTACCCAGCTCAAGATGCTTCTGCATTTGGGTGTTATATCACTTTCCAGAAGCCAGCTTATGGAGGCTCCCTCAAACCTGTTTATCTTCTGAGAGCTCCCCACAGATTCATGACTCCACCCTTCCTACCTTGCAACAGGCAGTGCTTTTCTGTAGAGATCTAGATATATAGATATATATTTGTAGAGATCTAGATATATATTCTTACATCTCAGGCTGATTTTGTGGGCGTTCAGAATGGTTTGGTAGGTATCCAGCTAAATTCAGGGGGCCAGTTAAAACAGGGTCCCCTACTCCTCCGCCATCTTGCCTTTTCTCCACTTAGTTGAGATTTTTCTTACTTCTTTCAATAGGTCTGTATTGCTATATACTTCCCTCTTATGACCACTTCTGCTGCATCCTAAAGGTTTTGGACCATGGCATTTTCATTATAATTTGTTTCCATGTATTTTTTTTTTAACTTCTTAAATTTTCTGGTTGAGCCATCCATTCATTAGTAGGAAGTTCTTTAACCTCCATGTATTTGTGGTCTTTCCGAATTTCTTCTTTTGGTTGACTTCATGTTTCATTGCATTGTCTGTGTCAAGGTTGCTCAGAAAATATGCATGGCATGATCTCAGTCTTTTTGTACTTGTTGAGGGCTGATTTGTGATCTAGTATGTGATCTGTTCTGGTAAATGTCCCATGTTCACTTGAAAATAATGTGTACTCTATCACTTTATGATAAAATATTCTGAATATATTTGTTAAGTCCATCTAGTGCAGTGTGTCACTCAAGGGCATTGTTTCCTTGTTGATTTCATTCTGAGATCAACTGTCCATTGATGTAAGTGGGGTGCTAAAGTCTTCTACCATTTTTGTATTATTATCAAGAAGTTCCTTTATGTTTTTTATTGATTTATATATTTGGCTTCTTCCATTTTGGGGGCACAGATATTTACAATTGTTAGATCATCTTGTTAGGTAGACTCTTTTATTATGATTTAGTGCCCTTCTTCATCACTTGTGGCAATCTTCGATTTATAATCTAGTTTGTCTGATACAAGTGTTGCTACTGTGGCTTTCTTTTCATGTCCATTAGCCTGGTAAATGTTACTCCATCCCTTCCTTTTCAATCTTCAGATGTCTTTAGGTCCAAAATGAGTCTCTTTTAGGCAGTATACTGATGAGTCATTTTTTTTCTTTTTTTATCCATTCTGAAACCCTATGCCTTTTGATTAGACAATTTATTCGATTTACATTCAGAGTAATTATTGGTAGATATAAATTTAGTGCCATTTTATTATTTTTTTGTCATTGTTTCTGGAGGTTTTCTCTGTTCCTTTCAAATATTTGTTGCTTTTGCTTACCCAAAGGATCCCTTTTAATATTTCTTGCAGGGTGGGTTTAATAATCACAAACTTATTTAATTTTTGTTTGTCTGAGAAAATCTTTATCTTTCTTATTCTAAATGATAGCCTTGTTGGGTAGAATATTCTTGGCTGCAGATTTTTCCCTTTCAGTGCTTTGAGTATATCTTGCCACTGTCTTCTGACCTGTTAAGTTTTGGTGGGAAATTCTGCTACTAACCTTATTTGTCTTCCCTTTGTAAATTACAGACTCTTTTTGTCTTGCCGCTTTTAGGATTTTTTTTCTTTATCTTTATAATTTGTAAATTTAACTTTGATATATCTTTTTTCAAATATTTTATTTATTTATTTGACAGACAAAGATCACAAGTAGGCAGAGAGGCAAACAGAGAGGGAGGGGGGGAAGCTGCCTCCCTGCTGAGCAGAGATCCCAATGCAGGGCTTGATCCCAGAACCCTGGGATCATGACCTGAGCCAAAGACAGAGGCTTTAACCCACTGAGCCACCCAGGTGCCCCTAACTATAATATATCTTGATGTTGTTCTGCTTTTGTTGATTTTGCTGGTAGTTCTCTGTTCCTCCTGTATTTGGAAGTTTATTTCCTTCCTCAGGTTATGGAAGTTTTAGCTATAACTTCCTCAAACAAAGTGTCTGCCTCCTTTTCTCTCTCTTCTTCTCCTAGGACTCCCATGATAAAAATATCATTGTTTCATGGAGTCACTGAGTTCCCCATGTCTACTTTCATGATCCAAGATTTTTCTTTCCCTTTTTTGATTAATTTCATTGTTTTCCATGTTCTATTTTCTATATCACTCATTCATTCCTCAACTTCTCCCATCCTTGTGGTCATTATATTCAGTCAGTTTTGAGTCTCATATATTGTGTTTTTCACTTCAGCCTTTTTATTTTTAGCCTTTTAATCTCTGTGATAAGGGTTTCCATGGCGTTTTCTGTGCTCTGAAGTCCAGCTACTATACTTATGATTGTTGCTTTAAATCCTGGATCAGGTATATTACTTATATCTGTTTTGATTAGATCCCTGCCCATGACCTTTTCTTGTTCTTTCTTTTGAGATTAATTCTTCTGTCCTGGCACTTTCTCTAGATCTCTCTTCTGTGTATTAGGAAAACCACTTATGTTTTCTGTTCCTGAAAGTATTGGCTTCATGAATAAAAGTTATGTAATGTCCAGGGCCTAATCCTTCAGGGAATGTCTATCATGTACATTCTGTTCACTCTGCTGCTGTTTTATGGCTGGTCTATCCCTCAGGTCAGTCTTCTGAAGTATTTCTCCTTTCCTGCAGTGGGGATTGTTTGGACCTTGGCCAGAGTGTGGTGAGTTTTAACTAGGCATGCTCTGATATGCTTGTGAAAAGAGCCTGATGCCACTTCCACTAGACCTGAAGCTTCACAGAACTCCCTGGCCAGTAGATGTGGGGCATGGGGACTTGTGCTGGTTTTCTGGGCAGGGTCTCATTGCTCTGGTTATCAGGCACACTTGTCCAAGAAAAATGGTATCAGGAGAAGGCAAGGAGATGTGGTTCAGTGTAAGCAGATTAGTCAGCCAGTGATGGTGTTGTACTATTTACTGAGGTAGTTTATACTGAGGGATAGAGGAAGGAAATGTCTCCAGTTAGCTCCTTTGTCCCTGGAGGAGGTGTTCTTATTTCCTGCTGTCAGGGAAGCTCTCCCACAAGAGCAAACAAGCCCCCCTTGTACATTCTAGATATTTTAGATTGCTGTTCTCACACTGTCTGTGTCCAGGTTTCTTGCCTACCTGGAGCAGCACAGTGTACTTTGAGCTCTATCACAGCCAGGTCACCTGAATTTCAGAACTCCAAACTTTAGGGAGCTGGTGTTCTAGGGATGAGTAGGACCTCCAGGTAAGGGTCTCATCACACTGGAATTGAGACAGGTTTGACCAAGAAAGACAGTTGTACCAGAGCACGGGAGCATGAGGTTTAGAGCAAAACATACCAAAAAGCTGGTGTCTAGGTTGCCCCCCACCTCAGCTGGTATCTCTGCACCTATACTGAAGGGCAGGAAAGGGAAATAGCACCTACTGGCTCCTTTGTCCACAGAGAGGGAATACCACCTCTCTCAAATGTGCTCCAAGAAGGGGGAACCATCTTTCTCAGTACTTCTCAGACAATCTTCAGATCTCACAGTCTGTTCCTGGTTACACCCCTGCTTTTTCTAAAGGAGCACTGCAGCTCCCTCAGGTGGCTGGACCTCTAAAACCCTAAATGCTGGTTGTAAAAACTCAGCAAAATCAGCTCCTCTCATTTTCCCAGTCAATGGCTCTGGGGAAGTGTTTTCCTCATGTAAACCCTGTGTCCTGCTCCCTCCCTCAAACCCTTCCTCTCTCTCTCTCTCTCACTCTCTCGCTCTCTCTGTCTCTTTCTCTCTCCATGACCAGGACTCCACCCCCTTCACAGCACACGTGATCCATTTGCCCCCCAAACGTGTCTCCATGCCTCTTACTTTCCATAATATGGCCTCTTCTCTCCCTCTAGTTGTGCAGTTTGTTCTGGCACTTTTCTGATTGATTTCTTGAGTATTCAGAATGATTTGATGTGTATCTAGTTGTGTTCATGGGACCAGGTCCTCTTACTACTCCACTGTCTTAGCTCTGGCTTAGCTCATAAGTGAAAGATTGATTTAACATTCAAAAATTTGTTTACCTATTATATTCCATATTAAAGGAATAATGGAGAAAAATTACATCTTTACATAATTTCATGCAGAAAAATCATTTGACTGAATTTGCCACAGTTAGGAAATTGAAAAATGATAAATACTGCTTTGTTGTCATAAGTATGTATTAAAAACTATGAAAAAGATGATATTTAATGGTATATTATTCAAAGCTTTTCATGTTCTAAGAAAAGGTGAGAGATAAGGATGTCTGCTATTACCATTTCCCATCAACACTATAGTGAAGACTTCACCCAAGTCAGTAAGAAGATCAATAACAAGAAAAAAGAGGAAACAAATGTTTTCTATTTGCAGTCAGGAAGATTACACACAGAGAAAATCCAAGAGGATTTATACATAAATTATTAAAATTAATACAAGTGTTCATAAAATTCTGTGAATATGAAAGATCAATATTCCAATATTAATTACATTATTAATTGCTAGCAGCAAATAGTTATAAAGTGTAATATTAAAAAAAGAATGTCATTTAAAATAGAAGGTAAATATAAAAGTTGCCTAGAAATAAATTCAAAAGATCGTTTTTGAAAAAGATCATTTTAAAGCTCCATTGAAAGTGAAGAAATCTACATACTTGCAGAGAAATCCCATATTCATAGTTTGGAAGAACCCATATTATAAAGATGTCATTCATCTTGAGTTATTCCAGAAAATTTATTTAATTCAAATCCAATCAAAATTCTGTTTTGTTTTGTTTTGTTTTTAGAAACTTGAAAAGAAGAAGGACACGGCAGAGGAATTTTCTCTAACAGACATCAAGATACCATAAAGCTACTGAGTAACTCTGCCACTAGGGTGTTGCCCTAGAGGACAAACCAATAACAAACTAATTTCCAAAATTCCAAATATGGACATAAGTGTTATAAAACAGTAAGAATCCAAAACTAATAGAAAAAGAGAATAAATACATGAATATATAATTAACAAAAAAGGAACTTATGATCAATAATGGTTGAAAACATACTTAACTTTCCTAGTATTGAGGAAAATGCAAACTGAAGCCTGAGAACACAGAATTACCCATTTATGAAAGTGGCTAAAAATTAAGTCTGTATATCAAGTGTTATCTAAAGTGTAGAGCATTGACAACACAAACACAACTGCAGTTCATATGGAAAATAATTTGGCGTGATATGATAAATTTGAAGATGAACCTATACTATGTTCCAGACATTCCATTCCTCATATATACTTTAAAGGAATCCTTGTATGTGTATACAAGGGGACATATATAACAATGTTCATAGAACATTGTAATAGCAAAACACTGGAGACAGCACTAATGTGTAAATAAATAAATAAATAAATAAATTTGGTATATTAACCCAGTGGAGTACCATCCTGCAGTGAAAATGAATAATGCAGATCCATATGTGTCAGCATGGTCATATATCCAATACATAATGTTGAACAAACTACAAGTTGCAAGTTATACCATTTATATGAAGTTTTAAAATATTCACAATGCTATCTATTATTTAATAGTATGCATATGTAATATGTGGTATAAAGACATGAATAGAAATAATATGCACTCAAATCAGAGTACCAATTTTTCTGGAGTGGAAGGAAAATAATTTGATTGGTAAAGATATGCAGAGTTCTTCACTGTATTTTGTTTCACTTATTTCTTAAGCTAGATAAGGATGTGTATGTCTATTTTCTTTGTTATGCTTTGCATATTAATACTTTATTATACATTTTAATATGTGTAAAATTGTTCTAGATAAGTTTAAAGAAAAGACAAAATCTCTTTGAACTCTTAGAAGATTAATCTTTCTGCATGGAAACAATAAACACTAATGGAAGTTGCAAAGATGAAGGGATTTTCCTTGTTTCATCTTAGTCCAGTCTGGCTTCTATAACAAAAATACAATAGACTAGATGGTTTATAATCAAAAGAAATTTATTTGTTATAGTTATGGAGGCTGGAAGTCCAATATCAGCATGCCAGACATGGTTGGGTTTTGGTGAAAATCCTCTTCCAGGTTGCATATGCCAATTTCCCTCTGAATCTTGACATTTTGAATGGGGAGAGGGCTGAGGGATCTCTTTGAAAATGTTTTTATAAGGGGACTGATCCCATTCATAAGGGCTCTGCCCTCATGACTTAATCACTTCTCAAAGGCCCTATGTCTTAATACAATAATCTTAGGGGTTAAGATTTTAGCATATGATATTGGAGGATACATAAATATTCAGACCATAGCACTCTACCATTTTGCCCGAGTTGATATAAATGAAAATCTCTGGTGCTCATCTTTGAATTTTTTTCTGAGTATATTCTCTTTGGTATCATTGCATTTGATGTTTTGATGGTTTTTCATGTTGAGTTTAATTATTTGTAGCAAAAAACAAACATACTTTTTCAAAGTCTGTGTTTTAAAGATTTATAAAGACGGGTTTTTTTAAGATTTTATTCATTTATTTGATAGATAGAGATCACAAGTAGGCAGAGAGGCAGGCAGAGAGAGAGGAGGAAGCATGCTCCCTGCTGAGCAGAGAGCCCGATGTGGGGCTCGATCCCAAGACCCTGAGATCATGACCTGAGCTGAAGGCAGAGGCTTAACCCTCTGAGCCACCCAGGAGCCCCAAGACTTGTTTTTGAATAATTAACAGTATGCTAAAAATGATAAAAATCCATGATTCTTTGATCAAATATTAGAAACATTTTAAAATAAAATCTGACCCCAAATTATTTTCTCTTGGCTGAGTCAGAAAGGTTTTTAAAATATTAATAAACTAGAAAGTTATCTTTCTATTTAAAAAGGTAGAATGGATCAAAATATGCTACAAGCTTTTCTGTTCATTTTACATTCTGAAGTCCACCAAACAAAAATATGGTCAAATTTATATTTTATCATCTTTCAGTTATTCACCCTGCGTACTACAATATATGAACAACTTTCTTTTATTTTGTATTTTTTAAGATTTTATTCATTTATTTGACAGATGGAGATCACAAGTAGGCAGAGTAGCAGGCAGAGAGAGAGGAGGAAGCAGGCTCCCTGCTGAGCAGAGACCCCCCCATGTGGGGCTCAATCCCAGGACTCTGGTATCATGACCTGACCCGAAGGCAGAGGCTTTAACACACTGAGCCACCCAGGCGCCCCTATGAACAACTTTCTTAAATATATATGACTCATATGAGAATATTTAATGGAGTATATAATAGACCTGTATAAAATTTTAATATTTGTTTATAAAATACTATTTAGGCCAGAAGTTTCCAAATAAGTTTGCTACAACCTGAAAGCTCTTAGGTATTAGAAAGTTTGAAGTTCCAACTAACAAACATATCTCAACATAATAAAGGCTGTATTTGAAAAACGCACAGCTAACACCACCCTCAGTGGGTAAAAATTGAGAGCTTTTCCTCTACAGTCAGGAACAAGACAGGGATATCCACTCTCACCACTTTTATTCAACATAGTGCCAGAAGTCCTAGCCACAACAATAAGAAAACAAAACAAAACAAAACAAAACAAAAGTCATCCAAATCAGCAAGGAGGAAATCATACTGTCACTATTTTCAGATAACATGATACTATATATAGAAAACCTGAAAAACTTCACCAAAAAATCCCCAAAACCTGCTAGAACTGATACACAACTTCAGTAAAGTAAAGGGATACAAAATTAATGTACAGAAAGCTGTTCTACATACCAGTGATTAAGCAGCAGAAAAATTAAGGAATCAAACCTATTTATAATTGTACCAAAAGCAATAGGATACCTAGGAATAAACCCAAGGTTATTAGGTTAAAGAGGTTAAAGACTTGTACTCTGGAAACTATAAAATACTGATGAAAGAAATTGAAGATGACACAAAGAAATGGAAAGACATTCTATGCTAATGGTTTGGAAGAACAAATATGGTTACAATTCTATACTACCCAAGCAATCTACACTTTCAAAGCAATCCCTATCAAAATAACACCAGAATTTTTTATGGAACTAGAACAAACAGTCCTAAAATTTGGAGGGAACCACAAAAGAATCCAAATAGCTAAAGCCACATTGAATAAGAAAAACAAATTTGGAGGCATCACAATTCCAGTCTTCAAGTTATATGATAAAGTTGTAGTGATCAAAATAGCATGGTACTGGCACAAAAACAGACACACTGACCAATGGAACAGAACAGAAAACTCAGAAATGGGCCCACAGCTATATGGTGAATTAATCTTCAATGAAGCAGGAAAGAATATCCAATGAGAAAAAATCTCTTCAACAAACAGTGTTGGGAAAACTGGACAGCGACATGCAAAAGAGAGAAACTGGGCCATTTTCTTACACCAAACACAAAAAGAACTTAAAATGAATCAAGGACCTAAATGTGAGACTTGAAGCCACAAAAATCCTAGAGAGCACAGGCTGTAACCTCTTTGACATAAGCTGTAACAACTTCTCTCTAGATATTTTCCCAAGGCAAGGGAAACAGAAGCAAAAATAAACTGTTGGGACTTCATCAAAATAAAAAAGCTGCACAATGAACAACCAACCAATAAAATTAAAAGGCAACATTCAGAACAGGAGAAGATATTTGCAAATGACATATCTGATAAATAGTATCCAAAATATATAAAGAACTGATGCAACTTTACACCCAAAAAACAAACAATCCGTTTAAAAAATGGGCAGAAGACATGAAAAGACATTTCTCCAAGGAAGACATACAGGTGGCCAGTAGATACCTAAGAAGAAGCTCCTCATTACTGATCATCATCAAGGAAATGCAAATCAAAACTACAATGAGATGTCACCTCACAACTGTCAGAATGGATAAAGTCAACAACACAAGAAACAACAGGTGTTTGTTGAGGATGTGGAGAAAAATGGAACCTTCTTGTATTGTTGGTGGGAATGTAAACTTGAATAGTCACTGTGGAAAACAGTACGGAGATTCCCCAAAATTTAAATATAGAACTACCCTAGATTCAGCAATTTCACTACTAGGTATTCACCCAAAGAATACGAAAATACTTATTCAAAGGGATACATGCAACTTTATGTTTATAGCAGCATTATCTACAATAGTCAAATATGTAAACAACTCAAACAAATATGAAAACAACTCAAGTGTCTATGGACTGATAAGCAGATAAAGAAGATGTGATATATATATATATATATATATATATATATATATATGATGTTACTTGTTCCATGAGTAAAGAAAATGCAGAATGTGTGTGTGTGTGTGTGTGTGTGTGTGTAGAGAGAGAGAGAGAGAATGTTACTCAGCCATAACAAAGAATGAAATCTTGCCATTTATAACAACATGGTTATAGAGAATATAATGTTAAGTGAAACAAGTCAGACAGAGAAAGAAAAATACCATATTTTATGTGGAATTTAAGAAATGAAACAAAGGAACAAAGAGGAGAAAAGAGAGGGAGAGAGAGAGGCAAATGAAGAAATAGACTCTTAACTACAGAGAGAAAACAAACTGATGGTTACCAGGGGTGAGGTGGGAAGGGGAATCAGTGAAACCAGTCATAGGGATTAAGGAGTGCACTTGCGTTATATGAATATGTTGAACCACTATACTGTATACTTGAAGCTAATATTACATTGTATGTTAACAAACTGGAATGTAAATAAAAACTTACAGAAATAATTTGTTTCAAAAAACAAATTTTAATTAAAAAGACTAGATGATTATCTGATAATACATTTAGAAAGTATCACAGAAGCTATCAAAATAATCAAGCAAAACAATTTTTGTGCAAGCAATATTATTAATAACAGCCCAAGTGTTGAATTAGACTGGGAGAGTGGATTGATGAAAACAATTTCAGCATAAATGCAACGAGGTTACCTTGACTTTCTACATAGAGTAACCATCCAAAACTTACACATAAAATCCTAGTCCAAATAAATAAAACACTCTTGGAAACTAAGCTAGACACTTAACTTTTTGGCAGAAACTTTCTCATAGTACTTTATGACTACATTAAATAAAAAGTAACCCACTGGCCTAAAAGACTGAATACATTATTCAAAGTGGATCAAGCATAGTTATCTGGTGAGGTCTTTCGTTGTGCCACCTAATATAAATTACTACAATAAAAGGAGAATACTTTGTTTAAAACTTTTTATTCTATTTGGCAAGATGCCCTATTCTCTTTTCTCTAAGAACTAATCAGAATTCAGTAACTACTCAACTCAAAAAAAATTGAAAATGTAAGTTTACCATTGATAAGAAGACAAGAAACATGCGTTATTGCTACTGGTGAGAAAAATAGATACTGTATACACACATATACACACACAGAGAAAACTGAGATCAAAGAATCCCAGTGTAAGATGGTTAATAACATCTCTGCTTCTAGAGTTTTTTGTAAGTGAAATAGAATTAAACTAAAAAGATACTCACACTAGCATTTTATTGCCTTTCTTGTTCAAATACCCTTTCAAATAATATTGCCACCAAATTGGACTTAAAATTTTAGAATGCCTCTATAAATTCTCCTTATCTCCTCTCTCCTCTCCCTGCATCCAGCAACCACTCTATACTTATTTATATTTATTTATATTCAAGGACTGTGGAGCTCACATTAAAGATGAAATCTATTTTAAGTAAGTGGTGAGGATTTCTCTGTAAATAATCACAGTTCTGTTTTGTCAGGTAGTTAGAAGAAATCTGGGCTGGGAGAATAATCTCTAGATCTGCATAGGAGGGATTATCCAGCCCAAAATAAAGAAAAGCTTCATTAAGATTAACCTGTAATTTCCTGGTGCCCACATTAAAGGAAATCTACTGCTTTGATCAAGGTGACCAGGGTTATATGTCACTAACATTAGTCTCTTGGGAGAAGAGTTTAAGAAGAATCTAAGTTTAGGGAAACGGAGCTCCAAGCCTTGTTGATCAAGAAACAACCAATAAAAAGATCTCAGAACACAATAGAAGTAATTTATATATAGTTGCTATAATAAAATACTCAGATATCTTGAGGACATAATTACAGTACCACAAAATGAAGTTTATCAGCATTTAATATATGTAAACAGGTTGCCTAAAACAGCCTCCCTAAGGTTTGTGAATATGTCCATTCATATCTTTCTGTGTTCACATAGTAATGGGGCGAATTATGTGAGCTTACAGTTTGGTAGAAATATCAGTTGATTGTCAGTTGGAAAACTCTGTTGGGTAGATCCATTTTTCAAAGAGGAAGTTTGATCCATTGCATGTATTTTTTTAACCAAATGCTACATGTGTCTCAGGATTCTTCAAGGTCCATTGCAACAGTCTAGGTTGGAATTGGTCCCTTTGGCTAATTCCTCCTGATTTCCTTAACAAGCATTTCTTGAATTCACACTGCAATAGAGTATTTTCTGTTCTGGGACAATCTAAACATTTTATTAATTCATTCCTGTCCAGTTGCCAAGTCCTGAATGGAAAATACCTTGCTTTAGTTAACTTCTTTGTCCATGAAGTATTTTTGACACAAATACATGGCCTCTGGTGCCACTCAATAGCAACAGTGCTCTAGAGTAAGCCTTCACAGGAAGAAATTTCTCTTTCACTTTTTTATTCAATAAGAGAGAAAAAAACAGATATCTAAAATACTTGTCAAGGAGGCAAGGAAGCCTAGCCAACTAAGGGTTAGAGAGAGACAGAATAAACATTTATAAAGCCAGGAGCTCAAACTCCACTTCTCCGTATCTCTGGAAATCAAGCAAAAATTGCCTAATGTAGTACAGTTAACAGTGATTATTTTATTAATTGTCAGTTATAAGTAAGGTTAGACTGCTCTTGAAGATACCTAAAGGAAAATTGGAAATGTGGTACCACCCAATAAATAAAAGATTATAGAGGTGCAATTTTATGTCTCTGCTGGAAAGACTTACATACTTTCTCAAAGTATAAGAAAATCCAAATGAGCTAGAAAGACAATACTTTATTTTTCTGACTTCCTAGAAACAAAGGAATAACTAACTCACAGGCTGTTTTTTGGATTTTCCTCCATGATTTATAGCACTGTGGGTGTGAGAAATCCAATTTATTTTCTTCTCAGTTACATACTCCCTAAGCCCATTTTCACCTGGCCTTGTCCATCTTCACCAGTCTGTCACATCTGATTCAGTTTAATGTGAAAACATGCAGTCATGTGGTAATAAATGGATGCAGTCTCTTGATCCAGATTACTTATTAAACCTTCTCAACCTCCATTTATGAATAATTTTGATAATAAATTTGAAATTATTTCAGGATTTTCCCTCTACAAAATATGGTAGAAATGATCCTACCAGTGAACATGGAATAAAAATAAATTATAGATTAACTCTTTAAAGACTCTCTATATAGTTCTTAGATAATTACTCTTCACTGATAGAAGCAAATCTCTGGTGTTATTTCCTAATGGCTTCTAGGGAGACTGGAAAAAAACGGATCTAGAAGGAACGGTATGAATAACCTTAAAAAAAAAGTGTTGACTTTTTTTAAGATTTTATTATTTATTTATTTATTTATTTATTTAGAGAGTGAGCAGGGGGAGGAGCAGAGGGAGTGAGAGAGAGAGAGAATCTCAAGTGGACTCTGCGCTGAGCACAGAACTCTGTGTAGGGCTAGAGCCCCATGACCTAGAGATCATGACCTGAGCAGAAATAAAGTCAGACACTTAATTAACTGAGCCACCTAGGCACCCCAAAATGCTTTTGATAGTGTTACCAGTAAAACTAAAAAAACATGAAATAAATAGACCGTCTACTCAATAGATGGTTATGCACTCGTAGGACGACCACATTGCATAACTTGAGAAGGCCACATGCAGCAGGTGTATTTGTTCCAGGGATTGCATTTTATATAGACTACAATTCTTTATGAATTGTCCCCTTTGGAGTCCTGCAATTTGGCAGCCCTAGCCATGGGGTCATGATTAAAGAAATATTATAAAAATCAACTTTGGCTTCCCTTGTTGGCCTAGAATAGTTGCTTAATAGCATTTTACATTTAAAGTTAATGACCTTGAATGCAGGATACAAGAGCAAACCGCCTGAGTTTGTAAATTATATCCATTGCATGAGTGTGTACTGCTACAATAGCTATGGCACTTCCTCTGCTCTAGAATACTACACTAGTTCAGGGCATGGGAAGCTTTGGAAAATACCCCCCTGACTTCTAACAGTGGAGAGTTCATTAATATTGATTCTTCACTTTCTCTTTCAATCTCAAAGGTTTTATTAACATCTGTTTTGATGTTTTAATTTGCTATCAAGATCCTTGGTAATCTACACAGGGAGAGTTTGTTCCTAGAAATTACATCTGCCAGGCTGGTTAAAATAGTTTGTCTAACAATGTGAATTTTTTGTTGTTGTTGTTTCCCCAAACTGGTATTTTTCATATGTGGGAGAGATACATATAGATTTCAAACAACTTTCTGCAAAAATTGGATATAGTATAACAAGAATGAACTGTTCTTTTTCTATGCTTGCTTACTTCAGAAAGTCTTTGATAAGAAAGGTGTTAAGCTTATCTACAAATGTGGAAAACAGGAATAAAAATTGAGGTGTAGAATTCATTAAAAGTAATGAGAGTGTAAACCTGAAGTGAAGTTTCACAACTTTTGATTAGTTAGTTTATCCTTCATTTGGTAGACTTCCAAGTTATTATATTCATGTAAAATAACAGTGCTCCCAGCACTGATCCATCATATCCCTCTCCCCAAAGTATTGCGGGCATGCATGTGTACACACACAAACACAGTCCAACTTCTACTCAGTGCTAGTGTATTACCAAACTTATGTCTATCAATAAATTTCATGCATTGACTATTTAATCTATGACTACTTATGGGTTAGATAATATTAGGCCTGAAAGCACACTATTGCAGGCTGATCTAAAACATGGCTTTCATTTAAAAGACAATTATCATATGATCTCACTGATATGAGAAATATGAGAAATAAGACAGAGGATCATAGAAGAAGGGAGGGCAAAATGAAACAAGAAGAAACCACAGAGGGAGACAAACAATAAGAGACTCTTAATCTCAGGAAACAAACTGAGGGTTGCTGGATGGGAGGGGAGTGGAAGGGATGGGGTCGCTGGCTGATGGACATTGGGGAGGGTATGTGCTATGGTGAGTGCTGTGAATTGTGTAAGACTGATGAATCACAGTCCCATACCCCTGAAACAAGTAATACATTATTTGTTAATTTAAAAGAATAAGGAAATGAGCTCAGTGAGGGTGTATTGTTTGTATAAATCTGTACAGCTTTGGGCACAGTGAGAAAGTGGACCAAACTTTTGTTTTTCTTTACTCCTAATTTAGAACCCCAGTCCTATGTCTAATTTATATAGCAACAATGCAGAACTTAAATGTAACTTATGAATGGAAGTCCTAGATAGACTCTCATGTACATGTTTTACTCTTAATTTTTGCTTCTTTCTTTCTAAATTGCCCTATACTTCTTCCCAAGGGTATATAATACCTTGTATTATATACAATGTAACACATTTAGTGCCTACTTTATGTCACATGATATTCCAGACACTTATATACACAAAATCATTTAATCTTCACAACAAGCCTATGAGTCATGGGCAGTTATTTTCATTTTACAACTGAGAAATTTGAGGCACAGAGTTTAACTCACTTATGCAAGGTCACAAAGATATTAGGTGGTATCCTGATATTTGACATGAAAACCTGTAACTTCTGAGTTCATTCTTAATAAAAGTTATCAAGTATATTTCTATAAATCAAATCATTCTACAGTTTATTTCCAGATTAAACTATAATTGCAAGAAATAATCTGGCATCGCAGGACATTAGGAAATTTAGCATTAATGTTGAAAGCACATTAAAACTACATTTGAATAAAATTTGATAAAAACATAAAGTGTCAAAATGTAAATGCTGTGACAAAAACTACACTGTTTATGTGAAATGTATTATTTTAGAGCAAATCTATTTCAGGAGAACCAACATCCTATTAGTTGCCTTGTTTTATGCAATCAGCATATCCCTAGGATGACAAAATTGTTTCTATTTATAATTGGATACCACACATAAATTGAATTATTAATAAGAAAATCATCCAAAGCAATTTGTCATGATTATTTGAGTGAACCTATGGTAAATTAATCATAAAAAAGGCTTATCCACTAATATGCAGTTTTGTAAACTCATGTTTCTCATATACCAAGTTGTAGGACATGTGCATATCATAGCTCCTTTTAACTTAGGTATGGCACTCAATTTCTATTGCAAGTAATTTGTCAGCCAGGATATTTAAAACTTGAATTAGATTTACTTTTATATCTTGGAAACAAATAAACAAAAATCTCATAATTCCACCACCTGTGACACTTACAAAGCATATTAAATGTTCATTGACATAAAACTCAAACAATACAAATGAAATTAAAAAATAGAAGCCTCCCCTCTTTTTAGTTTTGATCTCCTAAGGTTAATACTCTTAAAATTTCTTGCACATAATTACAAAGATTAAATTAAACATTCATCCCAGTTTAAATGCAAATAATGCAATTCTTTTTTATTTATGGGAATGATAATGTACTCTATAGACTGTAATAAGCATTTTTTACACAATATCTTTTCTCATCCACCATATAGATCTAATTCATCCTTTTTAATGGTTGCCTATTATTCTATGTTCTCTATGTATTTATATATGTTTATATACATATATGTCATATATCATATTTGTATTATATATACACACACACAGTAAATATGTATACATATACAAACACTGCTTATAGATCTAGATAATTTATGTGCATGTATGTACCATAGGTGTATGTATATATATATATACCCACAAACATATACATTCACAAACAGGAACATGTTCTTTGAGAGTTTCAAGTTTTTAACCATTATAAAAAATGTTACAAAGAAAATTTATGCCCATACATCTTTGCATATTTTGGCTAATATTTATTATATATATATATATGTGTGTGTATGTATGCATATATATACACACACATACAGAGAGAGAGAGAGAGAGATAACCTATTCATCTTTTTCTTTTTCTGATGCAAGAAAACTTTATTTTAAAAAATATTATCTTTATTTTTTAATTTTTATTATTAAATTATGGCTGACAAACAATGTTACGTTAATTTCCAGTGCACAATAATGATTCCACAATTCTATACATTGTGCAATGCTCTCTGCCCTAAGTGTAGTTACCATATGTCACTATACAATGTTATTATATTATTGACTATATTCCCTGTGCTGTACTTTTAATCTCTGTTACTTATTTATTTTATTAACTGGAAGTTTGTTACAAATGATGTATTCTCTTCTTAGTTTTTCTTTTGTCTTTTGATTCTATTAATGTTTTCTTTTTCTACATAATATTTTATTTATTTATTTTATTTTATTTTAAATATTTTATTTATTCACTTGAGCACAAGCAGGGGGAGAGGCAGAGGGAGAAGCAGACTCCTCACTGAGCTGCGATCCCAACATGGGTCTCAATCCCAGGACCTGGGGATCATGACCTGAGCTGAAGGCAGATGCTTAACCATCTGAGCCACACAGGTACCCCTCCACATAATATTTTAAATTTTTATATGATAAAATTTATCAATCATCAGTCCCTCTTGTTAAAGCTTCAAAATTATAAAGTAGAAGATTATTGATGTCTTGGGTCTAGTAGAATTTTAACTGATCCAATACAGCATAAATGATCTTCTGTATGTATATGTCCCTCCTCTACAGTTTAACTCACTCAAATGAAGACAGCATTACATCTGCCTTTGTCTTTTCTTCTTCATCTTTCAGACCTGTGAACTGGGGCCCTGATAAGCCATATTGAAACCTGAAGCAAAGAGGAAAATCAGTAATGCTGATTCTATCATTAATTAAAATTTTGATATTTTGTTCGTTAAAGATTTTAAATTAATTTTGACCTCTAAAAAATATTGCATTAAAATTGTTTTTCTTCATTGTTGAGGGTTTTTTTTTTTGTCCCTTAAATTTTGTACCCAGAGTGAATGCCCCAATTGTTTTACTTTATCCAAGCCCTACTCTAAACATTGGATTTCCCAAGAATCAGTACAGAGCTCTTGGACTTCTTTTCTCTGTCTGCACCCACTTCCTTAATAGTCTCATACTTTGACTCTAAATACCATATATACACTGATAGGTCCTAAGTTAATATTTTCACCCAAGACTTGAGTTCTGAACTCCAGGTTCATATTTCCAACTGTCTACTCTACAACTCCATTACATGGAGGTCTAATAGCTATCTTAAGCTTTATATGTGTCAAATAAAAAGCAGCTTATTGTGGTATCAGTGACTCCCTGAGTATTGACATCTTGCCCTACTTGTTCTGAACGTTTAAGGAGTCACGGCTTATTTGTGAGACCCATCTTCAATACGTGTGTTACAGCAATAATCCTCATGATGACTTCCCCATTTTACCCCTTTCCTTCTTTCCATGTTGACCCAGTTACATTCATTACCCAATAAGAATGCTTCCCACATGCCACAAGCTCCCCCACCTATAACCCTCAGTAAATGCACTTGCCTATGAATCCTTGCTCTATTCTCTCCCTGCCTGCCAAGATCAAACTTCAGGCTTTTGGGTGACTTTGCAATGGATTTATAAGAGTACCATGCCTCTCTCTCTATGACCTGTGAGTATAATAAATTCTTTAATTTCATACGTCTCTCCAAGGTAAATATCTGCTGCTGTGTTAGAATGACCATCAAAGACCTCACAAGGGATGCCATTTACTACACAATATGTAAAGCCAATTCTTGAAATCTGCACCTATCTTCTATTTCACAACTTCTTCCTATCTCTGCATATGATGCCACTATCTACTTATTTACTTAAACTAAAAAACTTAACCATCATCCTTAGATTTATTTCTTCATTATTTGCCCAATCCAATCTACCAGTACTAGTCTACCCTATTCTGAAATATATCCTGATTCCATTCACTTTTCTTCATCTCTACCACCATTATCCTAATCTAAACTCTCATATTCTCTTGCCTGATTTATTAGAATAGCTGTTGCTTCTACCCTTTTCTCCCCCACCATATATTTTTTCTACACAGCAACCAGAGTGACAGCAATATATAAGTAAGATCATGTTCCCTCTCTGCTCAAAACCCTGTAATGATCTTCAATCTCACTCAAAGTAAAATGCCTTTACAGTGACATGCCAGGATCTCCATGACCCACAGTACTCACAACATAACTTTTAAGTTCATCTCCTACTCTCTCCCTTTTACTCATTCTGCCACATTGGTCTTAATTCTCTTCCATGTAAATATGAAACATATCCCCACATTGAGGATTTTGTGCCATTCTTTACTTGGAATGTAATATTTCCCTAATATGTGCACAATTCATGCTTTTATATCTGTCAGCTTTAAACTCACATACCACCTTATCAGAGAGATTTATCTATGATCCTCCTGCATAAAACAGAATTCTTTCCCTATGACCACCAGCACTCTTTAAATACTTTGCTTTATTTATCCATTTTAGCATTTTTCACCATTGTTATGACCTGTGGGTTGTGTGTGTGTGTGTGTGTGTGTGTGTGTGTGTTCTAATCCCAGCAATTAAATTCTGAGTCATAGTATGGCTTCAGTAAATATTTCTTCAGTGAAGGAATGAATTAAATCCAAGATTCATTCCCCACAATGGCTACTCATTACTTCTTTCTTCCTTCTTAAACTAAAATCTTCTACCTACTTTTCTACCTATCTAGTTTACTTAGAAAAGAATTTTCATCACACTGTGCTTAGATTGACACAATGAGGTATAAACTTCCCAAACTATTCTACTTGCATTGCAAATTTCCTTGGTTTCTGCACTAACATTTTAATGTACTATGTTGCTTTCAAGATGTTATTTCCCTTATCTAATGAACAACTTTCACAAAGGGCAGATTGGTACAATTGTTAAAGGTATGGTTTTGGACTCAGAATTTTGGATCTACCATACACATAGAGCAAGTTACTGAAGCTCTGAGCTTCAGCCTAGCTATCTATAAAACGGCCCCTGGGTGCCTCAGTCAGTTAAGCATCTGCTTTCAGCTCAGGTCATGATCTCAGCATCCTGGGGTTGAGCCCTACTTTGGGCTTTCTGTTCAGCAGGGAATTTGCTTCTCCCTCTGCCCATCCTCCCCCAACTTGTGTGCTCTCTATCTCTGCCTCTCTTGTTCCCACTCTCTCAAATAAATAAGTAAAATATTTTTTTAAATAGCATTAACATACATAATACCTATCTTGTAGGATTCTTTAGAGGACTAAATAATTTAAAACAATCAAGTTCATCATCATACCAAGCAATTGTATAGCATGTCAGATACAGTTCTAACCACTTTAAATACATTAAAATTTTTGTTCTAATATCACTTTTGTAATATATCTATGGTTCTTAATGGTATTTCTTCATTCTTTATTGTTGTGTTTGTAATGGTTGGACATTCTTCTTTGAAGTATTTTGCTTTATACAGCATTTTCTTCCCCTGATTATTAATATAATTTCCTTTGCTATCATTTCATTTCTCTGCCTCATAGTGTGAGATACCTCATATTCATGCAATATATATTTAATATGTGTTCACTACTGCTGAAAAATTCACTGTATTAGACACTAAAGAGATAATAACTATATATAATATATGTTGTCAACATTTTAAAAATCGTAAAGTCTAGTGCTGAAAATATTATCATATATCCAGGTTGGTGGTATTTAAAATTGCAAAGAATATGGAATATATATATAGCAAGGACAATAAAGACATGCATTCACTTAATCAAGCAACATATCTTACAAAAATACATCCTAAGCTGATATTTATACTATGCAATACACTATATAAATGAACATTTGTGATTATCCAATAAATTCCTGTTGAATAAAATTATAGTATGTTAACAGGATGGAATACTGTGCTACTGTTAAAACTTAAAACATAGAAATACTTACAGTGAATTGAGCTTTTAAAGTGTATGATTAGATATACCAAATTATTTCAATCATGTAAAATATACTTATAGGGACAAAGATTAGAAAATAAAAATAAGTAAATATAAGTTGTAATAAGATGTTATCTGGGATTAATTTTTTTCCTCAAAATTGTCTTTAATATGACTATTTCTACTGATTTTCATTTAAAATGGAAAAAATAGAAAAATAAGTACACTGCATGGTACCTACTCTTGGTGAATTTACAATTGTCTTAGACTGACAGCACATACACTAAACAGTTAAATAACTTAATATAATAAGGCAAAAGAGTTAATATTCATTCATTCACTGAATTTCAATTAACATGCATACTATACTATAGACATATACATATATATGTATTAAATCTATATGCAATGAACATGGGGTCTTTGCTGAGCAGTCAGTAGATAAATATCAACTTTTAGGTCCAGGTTTTGGTTTTCTATTGTTTTATTCTAGAATTTCTAGTCTTTCTTTTTAAAAAATTATTATTATTATTATTATTTTGGATCACATGTTCCTCTAATTTGTTATTCCCAGCAACAACTTCTCTTATTTAATGATGGCTAGAAGGGGTAGACTTGGTAATTAAATGCCAGCAGGCTAACTACATTCCGTACTGATTTGCAACAGTGAGACTAATAATTTTTCTGTCAGCTTTTTGGAGGTAGTTTGTTATATTTATTATTTACATAAAATATTAGCACTTCAATAGTAGTCAAAAGAGACATGAAATTAGTTGAGGGATTGGTAAGGACTCGTGAAAATTGGGAATATGTGAATCTATGAATTTAGAACAAAATGAGTTTTCAATAAACAGTGATGATCCTCTAAATTAACTATATTTACTCTCACATGCTGAGTATTATCTAAAACACCATGATATTAATATTGCAAAGAATTGATTGTCATCTGAATCTCTTCATTTTAAAAACTGGCTTCATAATCTAACCAAAAATAGTTCTTTGTTTTCATTTCCCATCAATCCACTTGACATTTTTAGTACTTCTTGGATTTGAGACACGTACAAAAATAGCAGAAACACATATTATACTAGCTATTTCTGAATGCCCAAACTCTGTAAGTGTACAAAAAAATAAATGTTTCATAGACTAAAAAATAAAACTTTCCTACTGAGATGACTGAGCATATTTCAAAAAATAAATATGATTTTTTCCATGTTTCCTATATATAGCCTATATATAGGCTGTAATTTTTAATCTGTCTATATCTATATCTATATCTATATCTATATCATCTATATCTATATCTATATCTATATCTATATCTATATCTATATGTGGGAGGCCGCAATAAGGCTTGAGACGAGGACCAAACCAGGCCCTGACTTGTACATCTTTTAAAGTCCGAATAACCTAACAAAAGGTTTAGGACATGAAAAGTTGAGTAGCACTGAGAAAGGGTCTGTGCTATGTGTTGTGCCCTTGCCTACGTGACTTCCCACACGCTTGCTAAACAAATGAGAACAATTCGGTTGGGGTCATAAGTTCATGACTGGTCCTTGCTGCCCTAGAACAGCCCATAAATTACTTTCAGGTTTCCTGTATCAATACAGAACAATTGTACTGGCATCAGCCATTTGGCGTCACGAGGTCTGCTTATAATCAAGTGTGAAACTTATTATGGGAACTCATGGTTGTTTAACTAGACACAGATGTATTGCGTCTCCTATTGTAATATCACTATATATATGCTCTTAATGTTTTGAATAAACTTAGCACTGTTGGACATCCTCCTCAGTGCTCCTCCTGCCCCCATCTCTCTGCTTCTCAACTTCTTTTCTTCATCCTCTTACCCTCACGTTCCTGGTCAATTTGTCACGCCGGCCGCAACATCTGTATCTATATCTATATATATCATATTATTACTTAAGGCCTTTACAAAAAAGAAGCTTAGTTAAATAGTATTTTGACTTTTTTCCACTTTTATCCTCATTAGTGGTCTGTGAAACCATTGCTTTAATGAATGAATTCCAGGCAGTCCTTCGAGTTGGCTCAAAATGTTACCATAAGATGTTCTCATATCATAACACCTAAATCTTTTTGAAGCTTATAGCAAACATTACTTCTATGAAGATTTTCCTAATATCCATTCTTTTATTTCCCCTGCTGGAGATAACAGTCTTCGTACCAGACATTGTTGCATGTACAGAATTCTATTTGAAGATCTTTACATATGCCTGCATTTGTTTATATTGTGTGCCTGTAGACTCTCAGCCCTGCTTCTTGAAGACAAGGATAGCATCTCACTGTACTTTGTGTCCCTAATACCTGATACTGAGTATGAGATTTAATAAATCCTAATCTTTATCCCTTTCAGTACCTATATAGCCCTTAAATGTTAAATAAGCCTTATGTATATCCTTCCACTTTAACACTGAGTTTGGTGACATAATCAGCTTTAGCCGATGAGATGTAAATTGTGTTACAAAATTAGGCTTCAAAATTGTGTGATTGGGTTTGCTTGTTCTTGGATTCTGCAAGTTTTTTTTTTAAATTTAATTAAAATTTAATATTTTTTGTGTTCCAAAATTCGTTGTTTATGCACCACACCGAGTGCTCCATGCAATACATGCCCTCCTTAATACCCACCACCAGGCTTACCAAACCCTCCACTTCTCTCCCCTCCAAAACCCTCAGTTTGTTTCTCAGAATCCACACTCTCATGGTTTGTCTCCCCCTCCAATTTCCCCCAACTCACAAACATGACCAAGTTAACCTGCTGGAGATTAAAAACATAGAATCACTCCACTTTTTCTAAGTGAGGCTGTTCTAGGTCACTTAATGATCAGCCAACTCCCACTCATATGAGCAAGTCTAGCTGGAACCAGAAGACTATGTAGCTAACCCAGAAAAATTCAATAGAATTATTATTCAGTCATTCCAGATTCATACAAATTATTTGCTATTATTATTTACAAGTTAGGTGTTGATGTTGCTATTTAACAATTATTTTGTAACTAAATAGCTGATAGAAAGAGAATAGCACACAGTATATACTTAATCATTGAGAATATAGGAATGATATTTCTAGATGGCACAGGGAAGGGGTGCATTGGTGGTTTGGTTAAGTTTCTGATATCAGCTCAGGTCATGACCCTGGGGTCCTGAAATCAAGCCCTGTGTGTCTGGCCCCCTGTGCATCAGGGAACCGGCTTCTCTTTCTCCCTCTGTTGCTCCTCCTGCCTATGCTCACTCTGTGTGTGTCAAGGAAAAGGAAAGAAATAAAAGATAAAAAAGGGAAAGCGAAAACAAAAGACATGTTTGTCACTTAAAATCATATGATTAAAATTCCCTAATTATAGCTTCATCTATACTAAAATAGTCTAGATATGAATAAGGAAACTGTTCTTTACTCAAAGTCTAAGAAAAATGAAGCTGACATTAAGTGAGTGCCTACTTTGCCCCAAGCATATTCACAAATTATCCCATTTAATCCTCATGCCAACTCAAGAGGTAGGAATTTTCTTCATTTTAGAATAAGAAAAAAATAAGATTTAATCAAGTAACTTGTCCAAGGTTATATGATTAGAAAGATGTAAATTTAGTGAAAGAAGGCTCATTGTGGAAAATGCATTTATGAGATGGGGGAATAAGGCATGTAAAGAATGGATGTAGAAAGTCTAATGCCAGCTGAAGACTATACAAACGTTTATTGACCACCTACCATATGTCAAATACTTTGCTAGGTACTGAAATATAATTAGCATTAAAGAATGATATTATTTAAATATATAATGAAACAAAATAAAAATGCATGCTGTAAATGCTAGAGCAACCACTAAATTTTACTTTATTTATTTTTAAAGATTTATTCATTTATTTGAGAGAGAGAGAGAGAGAACAAACAGGGGAAGGGACAGAGGTAGAGAATCTCAAGCAGGGTCCCACTGAGCATGAAGACCATGCAGGCCTAAGTCTCATGACCCTGAGATCATGACGTAAGCTGAAACCAAGAGTCAGATGTTCAACCAACAGAGGCACATAGGCACCCCAGCAACCACTACATTTTAAGCCAAAGAGGTATAACTAATAAGCAAACAGGGAGATAAAACAATTAATTTTTAAAATCTCTAATTATTCAAGAGAAGATAATAAAGCAAAAAAATATAATAATAACAGGCAGAACAAAGAGAAAATAAATAGCAAGATGATAGATGTAAACCTAACCGTGGTGGAACTGGCAGTGGAGCCAGGAAGCAGGTTATAGTCAGCAAGCCCAGGAAGGGACTCTCAGTTTGTATTGCCATAAACTGCAGCTGGGCAGTCTATAATTTTCTTGTTCTTGAGCAGCCTGAAAAAGTCTGGAACCTGCACCAGACTGGGCAAAAACTCACAGGGTGGTAGTGGCCCAGAAAGGACATTAGAGCAATACACAAACATAATCCAGGAGCTTCAGGTGCACTTGAGAGCATGTGGCCACTCATAGTTTAGGAATCACAAAGGGCAGTGGCACTCCTGGGCCCCTGAGACCACCTCTGAGAGAGTTGCTATGGGAATTCACCTTGGAAGGTTGTGGTTTTTTAGATACATACAGAAGTGGTGGTTGTTTTTCCTCTATGGTTTATTAAAGACAGCAGAATGCAAATTTTCTGTTCTGGGCCAGAGGTTTGCTACAGCCATTTTTGCTCTGACCCTTAGAAGAGGCCCAGAAAGACTCCAGGGAATCAAAGCCACACAGAGGAGCAATTTCCACTGGGCCCACCTTCCTGAAAGGGCATGGAGCAACTCTGCCCAGGCTGGGTGACCAGAGAAACAGCACAGCAGGCCCCTCCAACAGAAGACAGTCTGTAAGAACAGGTGGCACACAAAACAGATACTCATGTCAAAAAATGGACAGAAAACATGAACAGACACTTCTTCAATGAAGACATACAAATAGCTAGCTATCAGACACATGAAAAAATGTTCATCATCACTAGCCATCAGGGAGATGCAAATCAAAACCACATTGAGATACCACCTTGCACCAGTTAGAATGGACAAAATTAAAACAATACAGTAAACAACATGTGTTGGAGAGGATGTGGAGAAAGGGGAACCCTCTTACATTATTGGTGGGAATGCAAGTTGGTGCAGCCACTTTGGAAAACAGTGTGGAGATTTCTTAAGAAACTAATAATAGAGCTTCCCTATGACCCTGCCATTGAACTACTGGGTATTTACCACAAAGATACAGATGTAGTGAAAAGAAGGGTCATCTGTATCCCAATGTTCAGAGCAGCAAAGGCCATGGTCGCCAAACTGTGGAACAAGCCAGATGCCCTTCAATGGACGAATGGATAAGGAAGATGTGGCCCATATACACCATGGAGTATTATGTCTCCATCAGAAAGGATGAATACCCAACTTTTGTAGCAACATGGACGGGACTGGAAGAGATTATGCTGAGTGAAATAAGTCAAGCAGAGCGAGTCAATTATCATATAGTTTCACTTATTTGTGGAGTATAACAAATAACAAGGAGGACATGGGGAGATGGAGAGAAGGGAGTTGGGGGAAATTGGAGGGGGAGACAAACCACAGGAGACTATGGACTCTGAAAAACAATTTGAGGGTTTTGAGGGGGCAAGGGATGGGAGGTTAGGTGAGCCTGGTGGTGGGTATTATGGAGGGCACATATTGCATGGAGCACTGGATGTGGTGCATAAACAATGAATTTTGGTACACTGAAAAGAAATTAAAAAAAAAGTAAAAAAAAAGTACAGGTGGAAGACATCCTTATGGATTCCACAAGATTGTAAAATCACAATACCATGGGAAAATAGTATATTGAGTTCCATGTGTTGCATTGGAACTTGTTTATCTTTCAGATAAAATTCTACTTTTCTTCTTTTATGTTTTTTTTCTGTTTTTTTTCTTTCTACCTTTTTCTCATTTCAACTAGATGTTCATTATATCAACTTCTATTTCACAGTCACTTTTTAACTTGTATTTTTTCACACTTATAGTTTTTATAGCTTTATGCTTCATTTTAGTTCTCTTTTCATTCTATTCAATTATATCTGTATCTATATCTATATCTATACTTATAGATCTATATCTATCTATAGATATCTTTATCTATAGCTAAAACTCTATATCTATACCCATATATAAATTTTACTTCCATTGCAATTTTGAGATGTAGTGTCTTCTGACACACAGATGAAAATTCACCCAGGGACAGCGAGGACAACTGGAACACCCTGCTTTGTTCACACTGAGAGATTATAGTTCTCCTCCCTCTCCCCCTTTTATAAAATTTTTAATTTTATTCTTGTGTTTCATTTTGGCTTTATTTTTCAGTGGTGGATTTTGAGCACTCTGGATTTTGCTAAGGTGCATCTTGTTTGTGTCGTGGCTGTTATTTTGGACTCTGTTCATTCCCTCAACTATTCCTCCACAGAATGACTAGGAGGGGGAACTCTCAAAAAAAAAAAAAAAATAAGAACCAGTGACAATGCCCTCTGCCACAGAACTAATGGATATGGATATAAGAACGGTGTTAGAGATAGAATTCAGGATAGCAATCAGGAAGTCAATATCTAAGCTTGAAAAAAGCAGGAGTGACAGTATAGAATCTCTAAGGGCAAAAATGATATCTAATCAGGCCAAAATTAAAACTGCTATGGATGAGACACAGTCTAAACTGGATACTCTAACAGCCAGGGTAAATGAGGTAGAAGAATGAGTCAGTGATCTAGAAGGTAAGCTGATAGAAAGGAAGGAAGCTGAACATAGGGATAGGCACCTAGTAGCCCATGAAAATAGACTTAGAGAGATCAATGACACCATGAAACTGTCCAATGTCAGGATTACTGGGATCTGCGAGGGGATGGAGAGAGAGAGAGGACTAAAAGGTATATTTGAGAAAATCCAAACTGAGAACTTCCCTAATCTGGGGAAGGAAACAAGCATTTTTGTCCAAGAGGCAGAGAAGACCACTCCCAAGATCAATAAAAATAGATCTACTCCCCAATATGTAATAGTAAAGCTTGTAAAACTTACAGCCAAAGAATCTATCCTGAGAGTAGTAGCTAGGGAGACAGTATTCCTTAACTATGGAGGGGGAAACATTAGAATAACATCAGACCTATCCACAGAAAGCTCGGAAGCCAGAAAGGGATAGGAAGACACATTCAGGGTAATAAATAAGAAGAACATACTGCCAAAAATACTTTATGCAACAAGGCTGTCATTCAGAAAGGATGGAGAGATAAAGAGCTTCTAGGAAGGCAGAAACTGAAAGAATATGTGGCCACCAAGCTGTCCCTGAAAGAAATATTAAGGGGGTTTCTGTAAGCAAAAAGGGACCCCAAGAGTCACAAAGACCAGGAAAAAAAAATACCTCTAGAAACAGGGACTTTAAAGGCAATATAATGGCTCTAAATCCATACCTTTCAAAAGTTACTCTGAATGGAAATGCTCCCACCAAAAGATGCAGGATTTCAGATAGGATAAAAAAATGAGAACCCATAAATAAGCTGAAGACAGGGCAATCCTCATATCAGAAAAATTAGAATTTAAAACAAAGACTGTAGTAAGAGATGTAGAGAGACACTATATCGTACTCTAAGGGTCTATCCAACAAGAAAATCTAACAATTGTAAATATCTATGATCCCAATATGGGGGTAGTCAACTACATAAACCAACAACCAAAATAAGGAATCATATTGATAATAATAAATTAATAGTATATTTCAACACTCACCTCACAGCAATAGACAGATCATTTTAGCAGAAGATCAACAAACAAGAGCTTTGAAGGACACATTGGACCAGACAGACTTCATAGATATATATAGAACATTCCATCCTAACACACAGAATACTCATTCTTCTCGAGTGTACATGGAACTTTCTCCAGAACAGACCACATACTGGGTCACAAATCAGTTCTCAACCAATACCAAAAGACTGAGATTATTACTTGCATATTTTCAGGCCACAATGTTGTGAAATTGGAACTCTACCACAAGAAGAAATTTGGAAGAAATTCAAACACTTGGAGATTAAAGAACATCCTGCTAAAGAATCAGTGGGTCACTCAGGAAATAAAAGAAGAACATAAACAGTTCCTTGAAACTAATGAGAAAGAAGACACATCAGTCTAGAATGTATGGGATACTGCACAGGTTGTCCTTAGGGGGAAGTACATAGTCATCCAAGCCTCTTTCAAAAAAATTAGAAAAATCCCAAATATAAAGCTAACTTTACACCTAAAGGCCCTGGAGAAAAAATAGCAAATAGAGATTAAACAAAGCAAGCAAAGAGAAATAATAAAATTTAGAGCAGAAATCTATGAAATAGAAACCAGCAAAATAGTAGAACAGATCAATGAGACTAGAAGCTTGTTCTTTGAAATAATTGATAAGGTCAATAAACTTCTGGGCAGACTTATCCAAAAGAAAAGAGAAAGGACCCAAATTAATAAAGTCATGAATGAAAGGGGAGAGATCATGTCTAACACCAAGAAAATAGGAACAATTATTAGAAATTATTACTGGGTCCCCTGGGTGGCTCAGTGGGTTAAGCCTCTGCTTTCGGCTCAGGTCATGGTCTCAGGGTCCTGGGATTGAGCCCTGCATCAGGCTCTCTGCTCCGCAGGGATCCTGCTTCTTCCCCCTCTCTGTCTGCATCTCTGCCTACTTGCGATTTCTATCCATCAAATAAATAAAATCTAAAAAAAAAAAAAAAAAGAAAAGAAAAAAAGAAAGAAATTATTACCAACAGCTATATGTCAACAAATTAAGCAATCTGGAAGAAATGGATGTCTTCCTGGAAAGTTATAAATGGCCAACAATGAAATAGGAAGAAATATATGACCTGAACAGAACAATAAAGATTAACAAAATTGAAGTAGTAATCAAAAACCTCCCAAAAAACAAGAGTCCAGAGCCAGATGGTTTCCCAGGAGAATTCTACCAAACATTAAGAAGAAATCATACCTATTTCTCTGAAACTGTTTCAAAAATTAAAAAACAGAGAGAAAACTTCCAAAATCGTTCTATGAGACCATCATTACCCTGACCTCAAAATCAGGCAAAGATCACACCAAAAAAGGGGATTACAGACCAATATCCCTGATGAATATGGATGCCAAAATACTCGTTAAGATATCAGCCAATAGGATCTAACAGTACATTAAAATGATTATTCCCCATGATCAGGTAGGATTTATTTCTGGGATGCAAGGGTGGTTCAAAATTCAGAAATCAATCAATGTGTTAGATTACATTAATAAAAAAAAAGACAAGAAGCACATAATCCTCTCAATTGATACAGAAAAAAAATTGACAATATACAGCATTCTTTCCTGATTAAAACTCTTCCAAGTATAGAGATAGAGGGAACATATCTCAATATCATAAAAGTCATCTATGGAAAGCCCACAGAGAATATCATTCTTAATGGGGAAAAACTGAGACCTTTTCCCTTAAGGTCAGAAACACGACAAGGATGTCCACTATCACCATTATAGTTCAACATAGTACAAGAAGACCTAGCCTCAGCAATCAAATGACAAAAGAAATAAAAGGCATTTAATGTGCAAAAAAGCAGTCAAACACTTTCTTCAGAGATCAAATGATAGTTTATGTGGAATACTGAAAAGACTTGAACCACCATATTATTAGAACACATATAGCAATTCAGCAATGTGGTAGGATATAAAATCAATGCATAGAAATCAGTTGCATTTCTATACACTAATAATATGACTGAAGAAAGACAAGTTAAAGAATTGATTCCATTCACAATTAATGATGTACTGTATGTTGGGTAATTTAACATAATAATAAAAAAGGGGTTTGCACTGTAAAAAAGAGTCTAAATTGACAGTATGTGCCTTTTAATTAGTGAGCTTAAATCACTTATGTTCTTGTTAATATTGTTATATTTGGAACTATTTTTACTTTAAATGTTCACTGTGGAACTGAAGAGAATAGTATAACTTTACTTTCAAATGGATAGCAATTCATTGCTATTTCTCCTCAGGAAAAGTCAAATGGTGAAAATTTTTCTCCATTCCTGAAACAAAATGAAAAAAAACAAAATAAAAATTTTAAATCCTTTTAAATCTCTTTAAATGCTTAACATATGAAAAATGATTGGCAAAATGGCATCTCTATGTATTTTTTAATAAATGTAAATATAATGTAAGGAAATGAAAAAAGATTCATCAAGGAGATATAAAGCCTTAAATATCCATGCTTCTAATAATGGGATTGAAAACATACATGCAGGATGCTTGGGTGGCTCAGTTGGTTGAGTGACTGCCTTCGGCTCTGGTCATGATCCCGGACTTCCGGGATAGAGTCCCGCATCAGGCTCCCAGCTCCTTGGGGAGTCTGCTTCTCCTTCTGACCATCTCCTCTATCATGCTCTCTCTCACTCATTCTCTCTCAAATAAATAAATAAAATCTTTAAAAAAAAAGAAAACATACAAAAAAGTGATAAAAACGAATGGAGAATAGTAGAAATAAAAATAAAAATGAATGGAGAATATAATTGTGGATCCACAATTATAGCTTGAGAGTTCAATATTCCTATCTTAGAAGTTTAGGTAAATGACAAGTGAACCAAAAACAGACAACAATGAAAATTGATGCCTTTTCCTTTTGGACACTGATTTATTCTTTCTTTCCTTACTTTCTCATGCAGTCAATTACTCAAAGTTAAAAAGGCAGGTTTAGCATATTGGCAAGTAATACAATTTTTTAAAATTATTTATTTATTTATTTAATATTTTATAAACATATAATATATTTTTATCCCCAGGGGTACAGGTCTGTGAATTGCCAGGTTTACACACTTCACAGCACTCACCATAGCACCTACCCTCCCCAATGTCCATAACCCCACCCCAATCTCCCAAGCCCCCTCCCCCAATCAACCTTCAGTTGGTTTTGTGAGATTAAGATTCACTTATGGTTTGTCTCCCTCCCAATCTCATCTTGTTTCATTACTCTTCTCCTACCCCCTTAACCCCCCATCTCCTCTCCCTCATATCAGGGAGATCATATGATAGTTGCCTTTCTCCGATTGACTTATTTCGCTAAGCATGATACCCTCTAGTTCCATCCACGTCATCGCAAACGGCAAGATTTCATTTCTTTTGATGGCTGCATTGTATTCCATTGTGTATATATACCACATCTTCTTTATGCATTTGTCTGTTGATGGACATCTTGGTTCTTTCCATAGTGTGGCTATTGTAGACATTGCTGATATAAACATTCAGGGGCACATACCCCTTTGGATCACTACATTTGTATCTTTTTTTTAATTTTATTTAATTGACAGAGAGAGAGAGAGATCACAAGTAGGCAGAGAGGCAGGCAGAGAGAGAGAGAGAGGAGGAAGCAGGCTCCCCACTGAGCAGAGAGACCAATACAGGGCTCAATCCCAGGACCCTGGGATCATGACCTGAGCTGAAGGCAGAGGCTTTAACCCAATGAGCCATCCAGGTGCCCCACTACGTTTGTATCTTCAGGGTAAATACCCAGTAGTGTAATTGATGGGTCATAGGGTAGTTCTATTTTCAACATTTTGAGGAACCTCCATGCCGTTTTCCAGAGTGGTTGCACCAGCTTGCATTCCCACCAATAGTGTAGGAGGGTTCCCCTTTCTCCGCATCCTCACCAGCATCTGTCATTTCCTGACTTGTTAATTTTAGCCATTCTGACTGGTGTGAGGTGATATCTCATTGTGGTTTTGATTTGTATTTCCCTGATGCTGAGTGATATGGAGCACTTTTTCCTGTATCTGTTGGCCATCTGGATGTCTTCTATGCAGAAATGTCTGTTCATGTCTTCTGCCCATTTCTTGATTGGATTATTTGATCTTTGGGTGTTGAGTTTGCTAAGTTCTTTATAGATTTTGGACACTAGCCCTTTATCTGATATGTCATTTGCAAACATCTTCTCCCATTCTGTCTGTTGTCTTTTGGTTTTGTTAACTGTTTCCTTTGCTGTGCAGAACATTGTGATCTTGATAAAATCACAATAGTTCATTTTTGCCCTTGCTTCCCTTGCCTTTGGCGATGTTCCTAGGAAGATGCTACTGCGGCTGAGGTCGAAGAGGTTGCTGCCTGTGTTCTCCTCAAGGATTTTGATGGATTCCTTTCTCACATTGAGGTCCTTCATCCATTTTGAGTCTATTTTTGTGCGTGGTGTAAGGAAATGATCCAATTTCATTTTTCTGCATGTGGCTGTCCAATTATCCCAACACCATTTATTGAACAGGACATTTCCATTGGACATTCTTTTCTGCTTTGTCGAAGATTAGTTGACCATAGAGTTGAGGGTCTATTTCTGGGCTCTCTATTCTGTTCCATTGATCTATGTGTCTGTTTGTGTGCCAGTACCATGCTGTCTTGATGATGACAGCTTTGTAATAGAGCTTGAAGTCCGGAATTGTGATGCCACCAACTTTGGCTTTCTTTTTCAATATTCCTTTGGCTATTCGAGGTCTTTTCTGGTTCCCTATAAATTTTAGGATTATTTGTTCTATTTCTTTGAAAAAAAAAAAAAGGATGGTACTTTGATAGGAATTGCATTAAATGTGTACATTGCTTTAAGTTGCATAGACATTTTCACAATATTTATTCTTCCAATCCAGGAGCATGGAACATTTTTCCATTTCTTTGTGTCTTCCTCAATTTCTTTCATGAGTACTTTATAGTATTCTGTGTGTAGATTCTCAGCCTCTTTGGTTAGGTTTATTCCTAGGTATCTTATAGTTTTGGGTGCAATTGTAAATGGGATTGACTCCTTAATTTCTCATTCTTCTGTCTTGTTCTTGGTGTAGAGAAATGCAACTGATTTCTGTGCATTGATTTTATATCCTGACACTTAACTGAATTCCTGTACAAGTTCTAGCAGTTTTGGAGTGGAGTCTTTTGGGTTTTCCACATATAGTATCATATCATCTGTGAAGAGTGATAGTTTGACTGCTTCTTTGCTGATTTCGATGCCTTTAATTTCCTTTTGTTGTCTGATTGCTGAGGCTAGGACTTCTAGTGCTATGTTGAATAGCAGTAGTGATAATGGACATCCCTGCAGAGTTCCTGACCTTAGCAGAAAAGCTTTCCGTTTTTCTCCATTGAGAATATTTGTGGTGGGTTTTTCATAGACGACTTTGATAATAATGAGGTATGTGCCGTCTATCCCTACACTTCAAAGCGTTTTGATCAGGAAGGAATGCTGTACTTTGTCAAATGCTTTTTCAGCATCTATTGAGAGTATCATATGGTTCTTGTTCTTTCTTTTATTAATGTGTTGTATCACATTGATTGATTTGCGGATGTTGAACCAACCTTGCAGCCCTGGAAGAAATCCCACTTGGTCGTGGTGAATAATCCTTTTAATGTACTGTTGAATCCTATTGGCTAGCATTTTGGTGAGAATTTTCCCATCTGTGTTCATCAAGGATATTGGTCTATAGTTCTCTTTTTTGATGGGATCCTTGTGTGGTTTTGGGATCAAGGTTATATTGGCCTCATAAAATGAGTTTGGAAGTTTTCCTTCCATTTCTATTTTTTGGAACAGTTTCAGGAGAATAGGAATTAGTTCTTCTTTAAATGTTTGGTAGAAATCTCCCGGGAAGCCCTCTGGCCCTGGGCTTTTGTTTGTTTGGAGATTTTTGATGACTGTTTCAATCTCCTTATTGGTTATGGGTCTGTTCAGGCTTTCTATTTCTTCCTGGCTCAGTTGTGGTAGTTTATATGTCTCTAGGAATGCATCCATTTCTTCCAGATTGTCAAAATGTTGGCGTAAAGTTGCTCATAGTATGTTCTTATAATTGTCTGTATTTCTTTGGTGTTCGTTGTGATCTCTCCTCTTTCATTCATGATTTTATTTATTTGGGTCCTTTCTCTTTTCTTTTTGATGAGTCTGGCCAGGGGTTTATCAATATTATTAATTCTTTCAAAGAACCAGCTCCTAGTTTAGTTGATTTATTCTATTGGTTTTTTGTTTGTTTGTTTGTTTGTTTTTCGGTATCTAATTCATTGATTTCTGCTCTGATCTTTATGATTTCTCTTCTCCTGCTGGGTTTAGGGTTTCTTTCTTGTTCTTTCTCCAGCTCCTTTAGGTGTAGGGTTAGGTTGTGTACCTGAGACCTTTCTTGTTTCTTGAGAAAGGCTTGTACCGCTATATATTTTCCTCTCAGGACTGTCTTTGTTGTGTCCCACAGATTTTGAACCGTTGTGTTTTCATTATCATTTGTTTCCATGAATTTTTTCAATTCTTCTTTTATTTCCTGGTTGACCCATTCATTCTTTAGAAGGATGCTGTTTAGTCTCCATGTATTTGTGTTCTTTCCCAATTTCCTCTTGTGATTGAGTTCTAGCTTCAGAGCATTGTGGTCTGAAAATATGCAGGGAATGATCCCAATCTTTTGATACCGGTTGAGACCTGATTTAGGATCCAGGATGTGATCTATTCTGGAGAATGTTCCATGTGCACTAGAGAAGAATGTGTATTCTGTTGCTTTGGGATGAAATGTTCTGAATATATCTGTGATGTCCATCTGGTCCAGTGTGTCATTTAAGGCCTTTATTTCCTTGTTGTTCTTTTGCTTGGATGATCTGTCCATTTCAGTGAGGGGAGTGTTAAAGTCCCCTACTATTATTGTATGATTGTTGATGTGTTTCTTTGATTTTGTTATTAATTGGTTTATATAGTTGGCTACTCCCACGTTAGGGGCATAGATATTTAAAATTGTTAGATCTTCTTGTTTTACAGCTCCTTTAATTATGATATAGTGTCCTTCCTCATCTCTTATTATAGTCTTTGGCTTAAAATCTAATTCATCTGATATAAGGATTGCCACTTCTTCTTTCTTCTTTTGTCCATTAGCATGGTAGATTCTTTTCCACCCCCTCACTTTAAATCTGGAGGTGTCCTCGGGTTTAAAATGAGTTTCTTGTAGGCAATATATAGATGGGTTTTGTTTTTTTATCCATTCTGATACCCTGTGTCTTTTGATTGGGGCATTTAGCCCATTAACATTCAGGGTAACTATTGAGAGTTATGAATTTAGTGCCATTGTATTGCCTGTAAGGTGACTGTTATTGTATATTGTCTCTGTTCCTTTCTGATCTACTACTTTTAGGCTCTCTTTTGCTTGGAGGACCCCTTTCAATATTTCCTGTAGAGCTGGTTTGGTGTTTGCAAATTCTTTCAGTTTTTGTTTGTCCTGGAAGCTTTTAATCTCTCCTTCTATTTTCAATGATAGCCTAGCTGGATATAGTATTCTTGGCTGCATGTTTTTCTCGTTTAGTGCTCTGAATATATCATGCCAGCTCTTTCTGGCCTGCCAGGTCTCTGTGGATAAGTCTGCTGCCAATCTCATATTTTTACCATTGTATGTTACAGACTTCTTTTCCCAGGCTGCTTTTAGGATTTTCTATTTGTCATTAAGACTTGTAAATTTTACTATTAGGTGATGGGGTGTGGACCCATTCTTATTGATTTTGAGGGGGGTTCTCTGAACCTCCTGGATTTTGATGCTTGTTCCCTTTCCATATTAGGGAAATTCTCTCCAATAATTCTCTCCAATATACCTTCTGCTCCCCTCTCTCTTTCTTCTTCTTCTGGAATCCCAATTATTCTAATGTTGTTTCATCTTATGGTGTCACTTTTCTCTCGAATTCTTCCCTCGTGGTCCAGTAGCTGTTTGTCCCTCTTTTGCTCAGCTTCTTTACTCTCTGTTATTTGGTCTTCTATATCACTAATTCTTTCTTCTGCCTCATTTATCCTAGCAGTGAGAGTCTCCATTTTTTATTGCACCTCATTAATAGCTTTTTTGATTTCAACTTGGTTAGATTTTAGTTCTTTTATTTCTCCAGAAAGGGCTTTTATATCTCCCGAGAGGGTTTCTCTAATATCTTCCATGCCTTTTTCGAGCCCGGCTAGATCCTTGAGAATTGTCATTCTGAACTCTAGATCTGACATATTACCAATGTCTGTATTGATCAGGTCCCTAGCCTTTGGTACTGCCTCTTGTTCTTTTTTTTTTGTGGTGAATTTTTCCGCCTTGTCATTTTGTCCAGATAAGAGTATATGAAGGAGCAAGTAAAATAATAAAAGGGTGGCAAAGAACCCAGGAAAATATGCTTTAACCAAATCAGAAGAGATCCCAAATCATGAGTAGGGAGAAAGGGGATATAAAGAGGTTCAGAAAAAAAAAAAAAAGAAACAAACAAAGAAAATGAATAAAGAAAAAAAAT